>NW_011333040.1:23545846-23574550 GCF_000735185.1 Notothenia coriiceps | reverse complement strand
TGGGGGGGGGGAGAAAAGGGGGGGCATGTCTTGTTAAAGCCATGATATGGGAGGAACAAAAAAATCCATTGTATGATGCTTGAGTTTATAGTCTTTCATTGTCCATGTTCTCTAATATACAGCCATTGTGAGGGGAAAGTTCCGTTGAGTTTTAATCAGCTCATGAGGTCTCCATAGAGAAGATTTTGCTGCAGCAGGGTTTGGCACATTGACAGCACATGTAGAATAAAAAGTGGTAAAAATAGTCCAGAAGAATGTCTCTTTGTTACATTTTAATCCAGGTAGCAAAATAAGAGCGTTCGATGGACATCATCTTGAGTACCTTTGCTAGCATGGATGCTCAGCACTCAGAAATCACACATGATGTAGCGGGCAAGTTTTGGGTGTAGGGAAGAGATCGATTGGGAAACAATTAACTGCAGTCACGTATCTGGAAGTCACATTTGAGTTCCCTGACAACGGGCTGCAGAGAAAGGGAGTTGATGATTTGTTAATTCGTTGTTATTTGGATGATCAGTCACTTGCTGCATAACTTTGTGAGGCACCGTGTCCTTTGCACAGTGTCCTTTGCACCGTGTCCTTTGCACAGTGTCCTTTGCACAGTGTCCTTTGCACCGTGTCCTTTGAAAGTCTCTGTAAGAGTTCAGGTAACATCTCTCTTTTCATTGCTGATTTCATGCAGGATAAGTAATTGAAGTCTCTTTTAAAAGGCTGGCCAGCTTGTCAAGGCAGAGGATGGTTGTTAGCCTCACAAACTCAACCAACAGTAGAGTGAGTAATAATCCTTTGTGGTCTAATCCACAACATTCTCCAGGAAAAAGTCCCATAAATCATCATTTCCAAGCAGATTATTTCAGTTGCAGTGTGTGGTCAAGTTTTAAACCCCTCACAGGGATAGTTTAACAGTCATGCCTTAATCACTGCGTGGGTTACTGCAGGCGTTCTCAGTCCAAAGTCATTACTCCACTCCGCAAGCAGAGGGCAGTGTTGGATTACAGGTGGAGGATAAAAACAGATCTGGAGAGCTGAAGATGTTTTCTCCGAGCTGCACCTGGCTTCTGAAGGACGGAGGCGTGGCAGATGGAGGTCAACACTTTGAAGATGTGTTTATCCTCAAAAAAGGCCGATGGGAAAAGCGATAGAGCGTTTGACACCATCATTCATCATCACCGCCGAACAGTGCAGCGCAGTCCAGTGCGGTTCTGAGGCTGTGCTACCATGGCAACTATGTGCTGCGGCAGTTACCATGGCTGCTGCTTGTCTGGTGCTCCAGTTCCTGCTGGTTCAGCACGTCTCCGTGGAGATACAGTGCAGGCTTTACTCTGTGCCATGGGGGTTGCAGACTCTGGGCCTAATTCAGGTGCCAGCGACGCACTTGGGCATAGCGGGACAGGAGTTGTAGGAGTAGGAGGTGTGGAGGAGGTGTTGGTGGTGGTGGTGGTGGTAGTAGTAGTACGCAGCAGGTACCATTAGGGGCAATGGAAGAGGCATGGGCACCTTCATAACAAAGCAATCAATGGGGTTTTAAACAGCAATCACACCATAAATATATATAGTGAGAGAGAGAGAGATAGAAGCGTTCATGATGGGATACAGAGGTATAAGATGGAAGGTAAGGGGATAAAGAGGGGAGAGTGAAGAATAAAAAGAGGGAGGCAGTGTGAGAGGAGCAAGCCAGAGTTGAAAGCAGGGTGAAAGGAACAGCAGAAACAAGCCCTGATGCATCTCTACACACACTGTCAGGGGCATTACTCATGCAAACCCAAGGGGGGAATAAAACCTACAAACAGGCATGCTGATAAGGAAGTCAAATCAAAAATGTAAATGAGGCACTCAAGACCTCCGCGCCTGAAATGTGAAGTAATTTAATGGTTTTGGAAATCTGGTTTCAAAAAGCATAAGAAGGAGAGGCACATCTAACATCAACAGTAGCTTCTAGAAGTGTAAAGATTAACTTGTATGTTTTGATAATGTAATCTTAGATACGACTACATTGATACAAAGCTAACCCGACAACCACTTCAGGTTTCTTCTCTAGAACTGTCTATTGGGGCTTTCACACCAACACGGTTCCAGGGCCGGTTCAGAGCTAGAGCCTGAATAGCACCGGTTTTTCCTGTTCACACCGTTTGCTGTTATTGATCATTGTGGAGAGCAGGGAGACATTTTGTTTTGTATTATAGCAGCTATCGGATGGAATCAATACATGGGCTGCACAGGTTGACATGTCCGACTATCACAAGGAGAATCATAATGAAAAATACGCCGGTAAAATGTGCCTGTAGAAAACGGTTAATGCCACAATAGAATAGCAACAACAAGTAGTCAAGATGGTCAGTTTAGCTTCGGTTGCCAAACAACTGGCATTAGCATTATTAGCATTAACATTAGCCCCGCGCACCAACGGAGAGAGAATAACTTATGGAAACACAAAAAAAACATGGGAGCGGTGGAGTCATGAGGTGTCGGCGTTCTGGCGATTTACTCAGAAGGGGACTTCGGGTGGCAGTATATACAGTGAAGTTGTTTGCAGCCTGCCAGTAAACCCAAAGCAGAAGAAGTGACGTCAGCGGCTTCATTTGCGTAATCTTCCCTCAGGGAACTTATTCTGGTGTGAACGCGATCGGCTCTTAGTTCCATGGGGGTACCAAGTGCTGGCACTAAGTGCTGGGAACTAAGTGCTGGGAACTAAGTGCGGCAAGGTACTTGGTGTGAAAGTGGCTAATGAACCACGGCACTCTGGAGAAAAGTACATGGTTGGAGAAGTCCTTATTTAATTTAATCTGGCTTCGTATGATTAAAAGCAACACGATCATGGACCCGACGCAGTCCCCCATTGCTATTGTTATTGTTGTAGTGAGCGCCGTAACGCCATTGGGGAGAAAATCAGCGACGTAAACGGTGACGTCATGACGCGGCAGCACCAGTCGGGCTCTGAGCGGCGTGAACAAAGTGGGGGCTGAAAAGAAAAACCGGTTCCGAACCAGAAAAGCTCTAGCACGGAGCGTTGGTGTGAAAGCCCTATATTAGAGCCGAGTAGTGCAAACATTTCCAGATACAACACAGGCTCAATGTTTGACCACAGATTCTAAACATCGATCGCTAAACGGCTTCGTGTGTCAGGGCTTTGAGTTTAATGCTTTTCTAACTCACTTCCTCCCTCTACAACACATACAGACTGAAGGAAGCATGCTTTTTCTGCAGCGAGATGTTTAATTTGACCACCTCTTGCATTCCAGCGACATCAACACTAACCATCCCTCTCCAGACAGACAAGGCAAGTGTGTGAGAGATCATCTAAGTTATGATATGTTAGTTGCATTTAACCAAAATGGAGGGGGGTGAGTTCATTTCTATTTACCCCAGGACCCAACTCCAACTCAACCCCTGTTTGTTCACATATGAGCATTTGGAAAAACCTTAAAGTGAGTAATCTTAAAGCCATTCAAGAGGTTAAAAAGATGCAGAAAGTGTATAAAGGGCCAGAATCGGGAGGATAAAAACTCCAAGGAATTAGTGGTTTTAAAAACATTGGGGTTGTATTGGTTTCAAGCGTCCCCTCTTGGCTTATGCTGCCAACTACACATGCTTTTATATGAATGAAGATGCAGGTTAGTGGGAGACAGAGTGGAGACCCGGGTACCCCCCCCCCCCCTCTGAGTGGCCTTACCTCCTCCAGGTGGCCCTCGCTGCTCTCCGCCTCGGCCCCGGAGGGCGGCTGCTGAGTCATGGAGCTCTCGGGGTCCGGCTGCACCTCCGTCACGGCGGCCGCGCTGGGCTCCGACACCTCCCTGCAGGAAGAGGAGGCGGTTGGGGTGAGGAGGAGGGAGAAAAGCGCAAACAATGCTTTCCTTGTGCTGTGGTATCAAAAAAGCCTGTATTTTTTGGTAATAATCAATTATTTTGGTGGTTATTTAAGTCCTTTTTCAAGCAAAGAATACCTCAAATAGCCGAATTTCACTCTGTTTAATGATTATAAATTCTAACATGTTGGCCAGTCACAAAAAGCAATATGATCTTTAGGATTAGGGCCTTGTAGTGTGGGGCAATTTCTAGCAATATTTGACATTTAAAAGAAAACAACAATCAAAGAAACGTCAGCAGATGACAAGTTAAAAATAAACACGGTTGCTCTAATGGAAGAAAATCCACATAGACAAGAAAGACTGCCGTGAAGCTGAGCTCTAGTGACCGGCCAACCTGAAAGGGCGAGTGTGAGAGGAGGCGAAATGATGAGTAGGACCAGACAGGGGAAAACACTGAGGAGAGTCAGAGGAAGAGTAACAGTGATCTGGGTAACTCCTGCTATGAATAACTCCCCAGTTAACTGACACCCAGGGTCCCAAACACTCCTCAAGGTCCAAGATAAACACTCACAGCCGACTCCAGTGTGTGTGGGCTTCATCTGATCCCTGCTGGGTCATTAATGAAACGACTCTGCCAATACAAGTCATCTATGCTATGTAGTCACTATGAGTCAGACCTCACACAGCCAAACGCTTCCTCAAGTGATTTTATCGCTGCTATCTAAGGGAGAAAAACAAGTGGAAGTCATCATTATATTTTTAGCTACACCATCAACCTCCATGTGATGACACAGAAACCGTGGCAGCACCCTGTAGGTGGGATGATTGCGTCCTCCAGCATCCTTCTCTTTATCTGTTGTTTGATTTGTTACATGATGCTTTGAATTTCATAGTTTCACATAAAAAGGAAGTCATTATTATATTTTGTGTATCAGACAAACACATTTTTGGTAGGGATAGTGTATTTTCCCCATCCTCCTCGCCATGCTGGATCCCCCTTATTTGCCCTAAGAGGTGTGGATGCCAGTGTGTGTGTGTGTGTGTGTGTGTGTGTGTGTGTGTGTGTGTGTGTGTGTGTGTCTCTGGGGCAAGGCCAGACACACCTGCACCAGGCCATAAAGGGAGACAGATGTCAACTAGAAATACAATCCCTCGGGATCAGGAGAGCAGAAAAGGCCAGTCTGCTGCCGTGATGAAAAGATCTCTAGAAGAAAGGAGGAGTGACTCTGCTTGTCTTTTTTGTTTAAAATAAACCCCCCTTTTAGGCCTTTTGTATTCATATGATTAGACTGGAATAAGGAAGCATGTCGAAAGTACAGCCTGATCCTGAGGAACAATATCACAATGGATCACAAATTTAAAAAGGCACTGCTTCTGGTTTAACTTCCCAAAAACCTGACAAAACCTGACGTTAGGTGAGGTACGACCCGACGCACACATTAATATGTATGGTACTGCAACAGAAATACTCAAATCATGTCTGCAACAAACTGGTTTCATAAAGCTGACTTGTCACAAAACAGACTCCCAGGGGACTGGACTGTGAATGCTGGTGCCAGCTGGGAGAATTATTATCACACCATAAGGGTCCATTCACACTCACTGTACAGTTAACAGATGTCTACTTTAATGATCTCCCTTGACAACAGTTAGATCATTAACAGCTACAGCCACACAAACCCAAAAATAAAAAATATCACGTGGGCTAAACAACAAGGTGCATGTATATTGTGGCCCATAAATGATTCTTATTTGACAACAAAATCATCATTAAAGAAAATACATATTCTGAAATTATCAAAAAATACCATGAGCTACCACCATGTTGAGGTCAAGAAAACAGCAGGTGGAGAAATCACAGTCCGCATGCCTCTCGTCACTACACTATGAAATCTGAGCCCGTTATTTATTAATCAATGTGCTTTTCCAATGTGAAGCTATTTTAGGTAGAGAAAGGAGACCCCCTACCCTACCCAGAAAAAAAAAATCCCTTCGCTTTCATTCAACAAAAGGCTGTTACCGGTGGTCCCACCCCCGGTGCTCCTCACATGGGCGAACATGCACACTCATAACCAGGCCAATATGAACTGATGACTTGATATGTAACCAGCAGGAAGGCGCTGCTAGGCTAATCAGCATCGCAAAGTACAGCCGTGATCCCGGAAGATCGCGACATGCTAACACCGGCTAATGTAACCCCATCGTTTTCTGTATTCAGGAGGTAAAGGTACTAAAGCCTCGAGTCGCCCTCTGCCTCACTCTTACCCGTTTTTGTTGCCTTCGGACAGCATTACGACCGGCCTTGAAGGGGAACCCCCGGGGAAGACAGAAAATGACACTGCCGCTGGAGGCTATCCCGGTCAGGCGTGGGTGGAAAAAGGTGACGAAGAATTTAAACAATCCGGTCTCGGTTTTCTCTGCTGCTTATTAGCCGTGCACTGCGTCGGTATCAAGGATGCAATGCATGCATGACGGCCATGTTGGCTAGCCAGAGCAGTGTCAAGTCTCCTCGAGAGAGAAGAAGAGTGTCTTCCGGTAGAAGATTACCAAAATAAAAGCTCTGTTAGCTTCTCGGCTAAAACGTGTCGCACTCGGTAAAGAAGTGTTGAATAAGCAAGGGCGTAAACTGAATGGAAAAGGGTTTAACGGTTACACGAAGAATACAACCAGAGAAAGCGGAGAAGGACGTTTCTCAAAGCAACATTAGAAGCAGGTTGTGGGGCTGCCGCATTAAATGCGTGACAAGAAATACAACCTGCTTTAATAGAAAGTGTGAGGGAGAAAGCAGTGGGAGTTTTAAAAAAAGAGTCCAGTTTAAGAAATGTTGAAAACATCCTGAAAGCTCTGACCAATGTTTTATATTGAAACAGGCGTTTATTTTGCCTTTAATGCCAGTATAGTCCTTTCATAGTCAAGGACCAAAAGAACACATATTCAAGTAAAACTGCAAGTTGTTAGTACACAAGTTAATATAATTTAAAAAATAGCAGAATTTATTAAACTATACATCATTTTTGATAAAAACAAAGAGAGCCTCCAGAGAAATGTATGCCACATCACATAGAAATCAATATTTTGGTTCACGAAAACAAACACTATAGTTTTATTTATTTTTACACCAGTAAGCCACACATGATTTGAAAAATGAATTCCCTTTTTCATTAAGATTAAAGGTGGGGTAGGTAAATTTGTGAAACCGGCTCGAGTGCGCTAGAATTTGAAAATATACAACCAGAGAAAATCTGCCACTTCCTTACAGAGCCCCTCCTCCAACACACACGAATGCGTACATGACCAATGAGGGCACGAGATAAGTTTGCGCACAGATGGAAGGCTGACAGGCATAGGCCATCCAGTTATTTTAGCCGGGCCGGCTAAAATGATTGGATGTGCTTTTTACAGCGCTACGGCTTCCACAGATGACATTTTTTTATGGATTTATTGTCAAAGCACTAAAGATATTCATTGCTATCGGGATGTGAAGAGCATTCCATGGAATATAACAAAAAGAGTTTCTGAAATAAATGATATTGAACTTCCATAAAGATATAAGTAGGTTTAAGTAACATAATAAAGATGACTAGCACTAATAGTAAATACTAGACAGTCTTCAAGTAATAACCAAGAACAAACTAAGGAAGGCTTCTCATAAAGGCCAGACATACAGTACAGCAACAAGGAGCGGTGGAGTGACCTCTCATTGTTACGTAATACAGAAGCAGCTCTAACGGTCCTTTCTTCTCCACCCTTAGCACCCTGTGGAGGCTCCTGAATGCTCTGCTGACCTGCCAGTGCCTCTGGCCATGACATGGACACCACAGGTATGTGCATGTGCAATGATACAGTGTCAACAGTAACTATTTATCCATCCCTCAATTTGTTTGACAAAGTAAATGGTTAGCAAGCAGTGTTGAAGATAACTAAGTTCTGTACTCAAGTACTATTTTGACCAACTTGTACTTTAGCATATGTATTTTGTGCTACTTATACTCCTACTCCATTACATTTCAAATATTGTGCTGTTTACATCAGGCTAAGTTACTTACACATAAAAAAACATGATAACTGAGACAAGGGAACCAGACATGATAAAAAGCAAAGTTATTTCTGCGTTTAAGGACTTACTGCAACACTTTATTACTTATAAATAGTCAGCCAACCCGTCCTCAATGATCCTCCGAGCCTCGCATTAGGAAAAGGTTGATGTTTCCATCCAATAGTTGTAATGTGAGCTCAAACTGTGATTAAGAGCCACATCAATACACTTGACTCATCCTGGTGCATGATTGGACAAAACACTTCTCTTCTGTAATAAGACGTCTTATTCTCGCCCCTCAAATTGAGTCCACTGTAATTGTCATTCAAGTGTTTTGATGATTTGCTGTGGGCTCTTTGTATCTCTTTGCTTCCTCATTATTGTTGTTTGCCGTCTCGCTTCTTTCACTCTGCCTCTGCTTTCCATCTCTGTCACTGCCTCTGAGTCTGTGTCACACACACACGTCTTTTTTTGTTTTGTTGCTACACTTTATTTTTTCAGTCGCTCTGGCCATCATATCATAACAAGGCCTCTCAGTGGACAGGCTTACTAGTGTTTTAAGTATGTGCGTGCTTTGAGTGAAAGTGTAGGCAAAAATCAAAGGTGTGTGTGTGTGTGTGTGTGTGTGTGTGTGTGTGTGTGTCAGGCGTACAGTGAGGACCAGCTTAGAACAGCGCTGCCGTATGGAGTCTGTCTGCCTGCTGCGCCGTTGATGGATCTCTCCCACCTTGCAACATGAAGTGTGTGTGTATGTGCTTGCGTCTGCGCCAAGTGTGTTTTTGTCTGTGTGTGTGTGTGTGGCAGGGGAAAGCCCTGTCTGTCGGCAGTCCTGACATGTTCATTTGAATGAGTAATTATTGCCTGCTCTGTTGCAGGGCCAAGACATGCCACTCAGTGCATTTGTGTGGAACTTGAATGGGAAGAGAATTAAACCTGTGTGTGTGTTTGTCTGTCTATGTGTTTAGTTTGTGTCCTTTGTGCTGGGAGACTACACCAAGGTGGTTTTTAACAATCAAAACAGGGTTCTGTGTGAATAAGACGCTGGATGGACACCAGGGCTACAGTTAAGTGCAAATTGTAGCCTGACTCATAGTCCTGCCTGTTTGTTTAAATATATAGATTATTCTATATTTTTTTTCACAATACATTTGAATTATTTTTTTAAATCACAGCTGTTACCTCAGTTATGAAAAAGCCATTCAAGAGCTTAAAACCATTTTCTTTGGTGATCATGGGATGCTATTGTACTTTAGTTTGTGTGATTACATTTGTAAAGCTGTAACTAGTTAGAATTAGTTATGGTTAGTAATAGTTTGACTGAATAATGATCTAATTTGTCATTACTTATTGTTTTTTAATTGAATTATTCAATCAATTGTATAAGCACTGGCCATTAGTACAACAATTTGGAAAGAGTCAGCGAATACCCCATAGGTGAATCTCTGAAGCTTTTATGATTGTTATGCTTTTGCTATCATGTGACTAAATAAGACAATTAAACGTCATCATGCCGAACATTAGCCACCTTTAGCTTAGCGGTGGTGAAGTGAAGTCATTGACTGTTAGTTACTTCCTTCATAGCCGTACATTAGCATTTCACTTTATTTACACTAAAACATTTAAAAAGGCGAGCCAAAGGTGTTACGCTTCTGCATTTACTGACATACTATAATGCTGTATTCACACGATACGCGTTGCCGTTGTGTTTCTGAGTGTTGCCGCCCGACTTGGCGGAAGTGCTACCTTTGCTGTTGATCACTGCTTGAAATTGTTGCAGAACGCTGCAGTAAAAGTTACAATTATTTGAACTCTGGCTTTGTGCTGCTCACCTTTCAACGCGGTACCAATCAGGTAACAGCCCAAAGAAGGGCCATAAGCTAGAAGGGTATGTCATCATGGAAACACAACCTAACTAGCTGTTGACTCGTGGTGAACAAAGGGCAAATTGTGTATAATTTGAATGCCGCTTTAGAGTTGATTAGTGATCTACTACGAAATTGCCAGATTAGGTCTTGTGATTTAAAACCCATGGGTATTCTATAAATAAATTCCATTCTATAGTTCAATGTCGATGATGTAAATAAGAGGGAAGCCTGCCTACCTTTTTAAGCGAAATTAAGGTCAGCCAGAGATGGCATACATAGATAAAGAGTACTGATCGAGGATCAGATCTCACCTCAGATTCAGTGTCTTTCATACTTTCTTACAGCTTTCTGCTCTCACATGTTGTTCTCAAAGATGCAGCAGGAATTCAATTACCAGCTCTTTTTTTTTTCTTCTTTCTGAACTGGGCCGAGCATAGTTATCCTGAGCTGTAACCGTAATCATGCCACTGGCATTAATTGGGCTGTAATTGCCGAGGCTCTCAGCACCTGGACGATGCTTAATTGTGTGCACTGTGCTGGCACAATGACCCATAATTTTTGGTTCATTTTACCCACTAATTTTTTCTCTCTCATTCCATCTGTATTGGTCTCTGACACCTCTATCAGCCTCCCTTTCTCTCCTCTAAGTGTGAGAGTGTGTATGTAGGTGTGTGTGTGTGTCACAATGTTTGTGTGCTTTAAGTTGTTACCGTTTTAACCAACCTGCCAATTGATATATGCACTTTCAGTTCACTCCAGTTTCCCTGTAGTATTTTTATAGTTTTTAAGTGTTGACTTATTTAAAGTGGACCTATCATGCTATATTTGAATAATATAATGTAGGACCATACCTATATAAGGCATATTTATACTTTTTATTTTTCAAAATACCAAACAGATCATGCATTTTATCCATTCCTCATTTCGCTCAATTTAACACTGTCTTTGCATGGGCTGATTCTGTGAGAACAGCACCATCTACAGGCCTGGCATATGTACTACAGCGTCTCCAGCGCTTTCGAACGGCAATGTCCGTGGCTGTCTCCTCCTGATTGGTGGAGTTGGCCCAATAGCCGTAGCGTCACTTCTGTGACGTCACAGAAGTGTTCAAATCTGGATCAGTCTGTATCAGATCGGTTGCAGCCCCTTTTTAAGAGATTTGGGTATGGAGGAAAATAGAGACGGTTGTGTTTTCTGACACTTGGTGAGTTCCCTGGAACACCGGGGACACATATTCATGTAGAAAAGACGTACAAAAGTGCATTTTGCATGATAGGTCACCTTTAAGTTACTTGTTTTGTCTGACCAATCCAAAGTCGAATGACTACAAGTGCTTAGTTTACTACCAGACAATCAATGGAAATTAGGACAACCATTCACATACACCTGCAACAAACTACAGACATTCCCATCAGCCTCAGCTGTACAGTTCTTTGTGTGCAGTTCTGATTAGCAGAAGCATGTTAATATTTTAATGAAAGATGGGGAAAGTGGAAAACGTTATGCCTGTTTAGCATCAACGTGTTATCATTGTCATTCAGAGCATGTTAGTGTGCTAATGTTAGCATTTTACTTAGAGTACAGTCTTAAGCTGTGTGTCCACACAGCATCCTTTTCAGGCTGAGCCTCAAATCAGCGTTTTATCTACGGTATCTTGACAGCGTATCACAGCTTCTGTATGACAGACTAGCTTCGCCTCTAGATTATTATTATTTATGCTATATATTTGTTTGAAAATGTTTCACCATGAACACCAACCAGAAGTTTGTTTGAATGAGCTTCACTGTGCAGTCCGACAGCTTTAGAGCGAGGAGGATAATGTTTACGTGGCAGCAACTCCTACAGGCAGCAACTATCAGAAGAAAGAGTCCTGGACTGGGCCGTTTGAAGAACTTCCTCCTTAACCCTTAAAGTTCTACACTTATTTTGCATTGTGTGGAGTTCTAACAGGCTCGGACGAATTGCTGGAGGCTGTCAGAGTACAATGCAGAATAACTTAATTTCACCAACAACACTAAACAGTCCAAGCAGACCCTGAGATCATACTGCTAAGCAACAGTTTTATAAACATATTTATAGCTAAAGCACTCTTAATTCTCGTCAGTTTACCTTGGTGAAGGACCAACCTCTTTGATATACCCTTTTGGGCATGTTCTAATAGTGGTGCTCTCATTCACTCGTCTCTGCACTTAGTTGGCCTTGTTTTTTTCAAACTAGTTCACATACATTCTACTCTTAACAGATACAAAATTGAAAATATTAGGTTACTTACAACTACATTGTATAACACAGCATTTCATGCAAAGTATCAACAACATCCAGGGTCCACCGCCTTTGCTCCAACAAACAAATTCAAAAAAGACGCCACCACTCAGAAACAGCCGCTATGCGGACTCAGGCCTTTTAAAGGTTTTTTCTTCAAACAAGAAAAAGCATGTTAATTATTCAGCTTTATATCTAACTGTTCCCCTTGCTTCCAGAAATTACATCTGCTGTTTGGACACGGTTTTGTTCGGTAACAATAAAGAACCAGTAGTCTAACCGAAGCTTTAGGATACATCTGGTTTCTCTTAAAAATAAATGTGCTTTTTCTGATCTTTTGTTCATTAAGAGCACTCTGGAGCAGCTCCACAGTCAGTTCCTGCTGCTCTTGGAGTCCCTGACTGAGTTCTGGGATGTCCTGGATGAGATTGACAGTAAGACCTGGATTCTGGAGCCGGAGAAACCCAGCCGCTCCGACACCATGAGGCGGATCGCCATCGGTACACTTTATGTTTAACTGAGTTTTCATACTGATCATGTATACAGTTCATGTAAATGATACATCCCGTCTGTGTGCAGGAAACAACACATCCATCAAGGTGGAGGTGGATCCCAGACACCCAAAGATGCTGCCAGAGTGCTGCCTGCTGGGAGCCGAGCATGGTGGGTAGTCAAACCCCAGAGACATGGCCACACTTGAAAGTTTGTTTTCCGGCACAAGAAGTGTATCTGCACTATTACACACTCAAACTGACACACTTCATTAGGGCGTGTGAAATCCTCTCCTTGTTATAACACAGGTAGCATGAGGTTTAGGAATACATTGTTTACTAAAGTCCTTTCATGTGACACATACAGATTACACCAAATGTATATTTATTTATTTAATTTTTTTTAATATATATATATATCAAATGACACATTAGAAAAAAAAACGTGTGATTCCTGGAAATCTATCAAAGTAATTTGGAAAGTGTTGCCTTCATTTGTTATTAACACTAAAAAAGTATATTGACAACTAGGATTTTCTAACTGACAGGGGCATTTTTGTCCCTTTTTGTGTAAATGAGTCACTTGCAATCATGACAATTTGTTAAAGGGGCCTATTCTGCTTTTTGGGGTTTTTCCCTTTCCATTTGTGTGCATGTAAATGGTCTGCAAAGGCTAAAATCTCTGTGTTCTCTCCCACACACCCCCTCCCACCCTGCCTGAAAGGCCTCCATTGGACTCCTTTGTTTACTTCCAGAACATAATGACATCACTATGTTCTCTTGGCTAGTGCTCCAACACATTGTAGATGTTATGCTAAGAGGCGGGACATTTCCGACACATCTCTTAAAAATAATGTAAACATGTTTGCATAATATGTCCTCTTTAATCTACCTTAATTACCCCCAAATGTTTTATCTACATTACATTTTACAAAAACCCCAGAAGCAGCAAATTCTCACATTTAGGTAGTTGCTTGTTTTGGCAAGTTAAACAATAATCTAAATCATACACTAATCATTTGATTGATTAATTCCTAAACAACTAATGGGAATAACTGTGTCCTGAGACTCTTCATCAGATGCCTGTTTTTATAAAATAATTGGCCACCTTAGGATCATCCCAGGCAATAAAGTGCAGATTCAGCTCGCCATTATCCAGATCAGATGGTCTGGGCTCCAACCAGACTACTCATGTTGCCTGTTGTCTGTCGTCGTGTCAGAAGACTTTGCCACAATGTTTTCATTCCCGCCACGCCGACACCGGAGTCAGCCTGCGAGCTCCGGCTTTCTATTTAAGTCCCCGTCAATTGTCGTCCATTGTTTCTGTAAACCCAAGGTCACACAACTCCTAGCCTGTTGCCTAGCAATGCAACTCAAAAGATATTAAACAGATACACACTTCAGCCGGCAAGACGGGAGGCAGGCGGAGACCCTCAAATACGAGGGGTCGCGCACAATATTGCTTTTTGCATGTAGGAATAGCAAATAGTGAAAGTGATGAGTGCTGCACGGAGACAAAGCTCCCCGTGGAACAGAGCCACGGCGATGGTTCAGATGTGACAGCGCTGACGGCCTGTTCTCTAATAACAGAGGGCCAGAGTATGCAGAGTGAGGTTTTTTTAAGGCAGTCGTAATTTTCGGAGGGCTTATATACAATAAAAACGGAATCCGCAGGTGCTTGAAATCAAATTTCAAGGCTTTTATTAGTATTACCGTTTACACTCTACACCAAATAAATCCCTTCTCCTTGTTGCAGTGGTGACTCCGCTGAGGAACAAGCTGAACGCCAACATGCACCTGTGGTAAGGGTTCTGTCTTCACAAGCATGTTGTACTACGTTTTATATCATTCAATTAATTAGATTTATTGTCTTTCAGAATAACTTTTGCTAGATAATGCAATGATCACATTATTATTTACTAAACCTGTACGATTCAGACTTTTGCTTTTGCTCGGTTTTATTGGGTTTAAGATATATAAGGAAGTGATTACTTTTGCATAGTTATTCTCATTTTGATTGAAAATATATTTCCCTTTCCTGTAGTGTGTTATATAGGTTTTTGTGTATTTAAATGGTCTGCAAAGGCTAAAATCCCTGTGTTCCCTCCAGAGGGAGTTTTTCTCCCACACACTCCCCATTGGACTCCTTTGTTTACTTCAGGAACATAATGACATCACTATGTAACACTCACGCTTCTTGTGGCTAGAACACATTGTACTTGATAAGCTAAGGGGCGGGACATCTCTAAGAGGTTGACCAATCACAACAGAGTCGGCCAGCTAACCAATCAGAGCAGACTGGTTTCAGACAGAGGGTGAAAAGAGGTGCTGCAGCACAGGCAGTATGAGAAAAATAAAGAGCTTTTTGAACATTAAAGAAAGAGACATGTCACAGTAGAGGCACTAAATAGAGAATATGAACCTGGAGTTTTGAATAATAGTGCCCCTTTAAAGGGAACATGGCGTGTTTCTCAAAGAGAATCTGTACCAAACAAATACGTTGAGGATCCACTTCAGAAAAACAGAAAATGCTGCTGTTCTCTTTGAGTCCTTCATATCTAAGGGTACTGTGGGACTACGTTGTTTGTGTTCCCAAGGACAATAGAGCATCTATTTTTATTCCTGGTCTTGCTCCATGGTGAACAAAAACTGTGCTTAAATGGGCAAGAGGAAAGCATGGTTGTAGCCGGTGGGTAGCACAGTACTGCTTGGCTAAATAATGGAGCTAAATAATAATAATAATAATCATTTGAATTTATATAGCACTTTTCAAGTCTCAAAGTCGCTTAAATGCTATGCTAACGTGAACAATCAAGGTTCTATCGAGTTACGTTATGATATGGTAAAGCCCTATTCAGTCAATGTGAGCATTGGGCATGGGTACATTTTAAGTTATCATGTTGTGTCCAAAAGTAATATTGTAAAATCATTATAAAATAGATATTAAAGAGGAATTTATTACCTTTTTAACAACAAAAAACAGTATGCCAATGTTAAAAATAAGAGTACCGCAAAGTACTCGATAATTTTCAATGTTGTTTTTTACAGTTTTTTAATCTATTCCAGAGTTAAGCATCCTGGAATATTATTGGTATTGACTACATTTCTAGAATTGCGAAATACTAAAGTCCCACCACTATGATTATCATCGAAAAGACCCACACAGCTACTCTTCAGTTTAAAGTAAAGCACATATCTTAACTCTCACCACAGGATTTAACATTTGCCTCTCTGCATGACACGTCTGAGGAAAATCTCCTCCACTGCTGTTCAGTTTGAATCAGCTTTAGCTTTTTTTTTTAATACCAATGGTGAAAGTCTCCTAATCATCCCCCAGTGTCTTTGCAGGCTCATTTGCATGTGGTTAATTAGTGTGTGAAGGAGCTGTCTGTGGTCTCTGGCAGGAACCCGGACTCCAGCGTCTTGCACAACCTCCGGGATGTTTTGGAGATCGAATTCCCGTCACCTGCCACCCACGAAAAATCTGTACGTGACACAGTTGCCCCCTTTCCATTTCAAACATGTCCGTTCCCATCACGATTACCTTCAAGCGAGTGTGTTTATGTGTGTGTGTATCCTCCAGTTTGTGCGTCGGTTTGAGCTCCGAGTTATAAGGGGGTGGACATACGATACTGCCTATTTTTCTGTTCATTTCCATATTTTTTCTCTCTGTGTTGTTGTTCCATGAGGTGGGCACAAATTCTCCTTTAATTGGGTTGTTTACAGAAAAGATCATTAGAATAACAAAGATGGCAGAATTCTCTGCACTATCAAATCACTTTAATCACGCAAAAAGCATTTATCTCTCTGTTTCTGAGGCTCGGGCTCCCCCCCTCCCCTCCACGTGGAAGGGGTTTAAAGGGCGCCGTGTTTATCTGCTGTCGCCGCGGTGATTAATGCTTCGGCTTCATTAACATTCAGAGGAGTGCAAAAAAGTTGGGTTGACCAGATGTTGATTTATTTTTTATACCTGCCATCCTCTCTTAATGGATAGCTCCAGAAAAACAGGAGCTTCTCATTATGCCAAAATGCAAACGAGGCGGAGAGAAAAGTGTGTGTGTGTGAGGGGGGGGATTCGGGGTGTTACAGGGTGATGTTAGCACTGCAGTTTTAACTAGACGCTTGTTTAACACTAAGTGGTTACAGAGGACCTGCCCATATCTTAAGCATCGTGTATGTGAGAAATCACGCTGTGTATTTATTAATGTGTGTGTGTGTAGAGCTTCAGTGTGGAGTGTGGGATCTGTTACTCCTATCGTCTTGAAGATGCGATCCCTGATCAGGTGTGCAATGACCCTCGCTGCGGCCAGCCATTTCACCAGGCCTGTCTTTACGAGGTATGGAGACACACACACGGCTGTGAGGAGCATCTAGAGATTACATAGTTCATCGTTCTAAAAAACTGAAGGTTATGTAAGTGAATAGACAGGTGTCATTCTTAATGTTTCAGTTGAGAATGATAAAGTAACACAGGCTTTATGGATAATTAAGATTACAAAAATATGAATTCCAGTGATATTCCCCTCCATGACGTTTGGGGACTCAGAATAGAATAGTGAAAACGTCCAAGCAGCAGCAGCGGATATATTCTGACATTCACTGGTATGGTATGTAAAAAAAGAATATGTAAAAAGTCATAGCATAAAAAAGTACAATTTTTTTTAATTGTATTTCATTAAAAAAAGATCAGGAAAAATTCATTGTATATAATGTTGAAAAAAAGTCAGTGTAGTATCTCGAAAAAGATTTTAATAAAACATGACATACGCGTATGTCAAAAAAAAAAAAAAATGGTCATAGAAAAGGAAGTTGGGAATATTCCAGAGTCATAATAATGTAAAAAATTAGTTCAAAGAGTGTTAATTAGAGAAAAACATAATTCCATAATATTTTATGCAATGATTGGACATAACCCAAACTCATTTGTGAAATTTTTTTTATTTGATCCAATAGTTGTGAAAAAAAAGAAAATTGTTCAATTGCAACAAGATGTGTTTGTATTCTGGAAAAATTATACAATACTGATAATACATTCAATAGTTGTGCTTTTCAGCCTTAATACAACCACAGATAATTTCATTAAGAGCCCATAATGTTAAAGTGAGCCAGGTGGAAGATTTCTGTCACAGCATTGGTCCTTCTCAGGTTTGCTACAAATCTTTTAAGTGTTTTAAAAACTGTATTGTTATCTCTGATACCGATAGCACCGTTTTTTTCAGCTCGGCACTCAGAGGTAAGGAGAAGGATTATTAAAGGTGGAGCACTGCTGAGGACACAGGAAATGAGCTCCAACTGCCTGAGCAGGGACTACTTTGTTGAAATACTGTGTATAGAGTGGTGCAGTGACCCTAAAGTTAGCATCTTCCTGGTTCCCTTCACCAAAATCAATGGGGATTTAAAAAAATACAATCTGTGGCAAACAAACATCTTCAATAAGGATAATCTCCACATATTAACACAGCTTTTATAAACATAAATACGATAACCAGATTTAAAAATGCTAACGTAGAACAAAAATGTACTAACCACAGATCTTAATTATGCAATGTAACCAAAGCCCAACAATAAAAACCCAATCAAGACATGTAAACTTGGGAGTGCTAACTCATTTCCAGGTGTAGCTCCTGCACCACTCTATTCACTTAGACGCAGCATACAGACGTTTCTTTAGAGCTTACTAAGCTTAGTGTAAGGGAGAAATGCCTTAAGTTCCACATAAAAGCCCTTAAAATGCTTATCTTGAAAAGTGTGCAGTAATAAGTGTACATTGAAACAAGGGGTTATTATCACTTGACATATCGGATCCAAAGTGTCTTTTCTTCTTCTCTCCTCCAGTGGCTGCGAGCGCTCTCCTCCAGCAGGCAGAGCTTCAACATTGTGTTCGGAGAGTGTCCTTACTGCAGCAAGGTGTGTGTGAGAGAGAGAGAGAGAGAGAGAGAGAGAGAGAGAGAGAGAGAGAGAGAGAGAGAGAGAGAGAGAGAGAGACCTTCACTGCAGCCTCAATAGAACACATTCATCTTACTTAATTAGCACAAATCTTTACATAGCCTTCTCTCTGTACACTGTATTCAGTTTTTCTCATGCTGCTCCTCGTGTGATGCACAAAGTTAAGTGTTTGATACTCCATATCTATCATTTAATCAGAGGCAGTTTTATGACTTTGTTTGGGAATCCTTCATCTACAGTCCAGTTAGACACAAGAGCCCACTTCATTTGTTCACAAAGCCATCTCTCGTACCACTTTCAATAAGCTTCTCCTTCTGTTTCAGCCTATTACGGTGAAATTGGCCGCCCAGAAGTCCTAAGGAGTGTGTTCCAGTGATGAAAGACTGGTAGATCCCTTTAATGTTTTTCAAAAAGGTTTGAATTCACGTTGGCAAGCACCAAGAGCAGCACCCAGGAAGAAGAAGACGCCGGCGAAAAAGAACATGGAGAACCATCCGTTCCTGCGCGTGGGAGTAGCTTCCTGTTCAGAGTTATGTGTGTGTTCGTACCCCTGAATCTGAGACGGGTAACGGTCCTTCTCCTGGAGTTTTAGAGCGGCCCACCCCTGGCTCACACACTCATGGGTGGGCCGCCCTCCCTCCCATCTCTCCCCCTGTGCTTCACAGTGTTTCCTCCTGTGAGTTAGGAGTTGTCGTTTCTTTCTCTCCATCGCGGAAAAGCCGTCTGTTTTTCTGCCCGTATATTTCTGTTAAAGATTAAAGTGTTGGCTTTTTATATAGGTGTAAACTTTTTTCTTCAAAACATCTAAACTAATAATTATTTGTTTTATTTAACTTGTACAAATAAACTTCACAGCTAATCAAAAACACTGACTGCTGGAGCTTCCCGTCTTCACACCTGTTTGGACTGAGCTCCGGGGCTGATAGGGGGGCCTCTCAGATAGCATGCAGCGATGGGTTGGGGTCTGGAACTGGCCTCTTCCTCCTCCTCTTCATCCTCCTCTTCATCCTCCTCAGATTCGCTGTCATCTTCCATATAAGTCACAGCACCTCTTGTCCTCAATGATCTGCTGACAGCAGGCACATCTTCAACATCCTTCTAGGAGAAACAGCAAAACATAGCTCTTATTTATTAATTGACTCATAAATGTTTGATTGGATTATTTTGGAGTGCAATGGTATGTGTCCGGATTTAAGAAAAGAAAATATTGTTAAATCATTCTCATTCTGCTTTAGCATTCAAAACATCATGAGTCTGTTGAAAGCGTTATTGAAAGAAAGACTTTGCCACTTCCTGTTGACCCTAGCCACAGATGATTCCATTATCAACATATGATCTGTATTTGGACCATACCATTGAGAAAGTGAAAATTGAGTTTTTCACTTCAATGCAAGCACTCTTTATTCTCAGTGTTCTGTGAGACGTGTTTAAGATTGAGTCTTGGTTTGATACATTTTCTTGAGGCATTCAATTCCGAGATAATTTGTACAAACCTGCTCCCAGGACTATTTCAATGGACGAGAAAGAGTGGTGCGGGAATGAGTCCTTATACTGGAAATGAGTTAACATTTGACCACTTAAGCTTAGCGGTGGTGATACGCATTGTAATGTGTATATAGCCTAACATTAGCTTTTATTTACAGTTATTGTAATTACACTTGTAAAAGTGGTGTGAATGTGTATACAATACATTATGATGCTGTACAAAACTAAAGCTATCATTAGAGGTTTTCAATAACCGGTGACGTTTCAGACCTTACCGGTGATTGAGCCTGAGGTTTAGTGAGGGGCGGTCCTCTTATGTAGCGAGCGGGCACTGGTTTAGCCTTCATCTCCTCTTCATCGTCCTCCACCTCTGCGGGGACAGCCTTGGCTTTGGGTGGTCTTTTGACTCGTCCTGCTTTCTGTTTGACACAAAGGTGGGAGGGTCTTCCAATTAAACTCTTCCTCTTTTAACTTTTGAACTTTTAATTGAATTATTAAGTTATACCAGAAATCCTTTATCCGTCCCACAGCGGGGACATTTACAGAAGTAAAGCAAAGGTAGAGTGCAGATAAAAGGCACATCATAATAAAGGGTATATTGAATTAATAGCAAAAAAAATGATACATATTAATGGTAAACAAAAAAAAAGAAGCAGCATTGTAAGTGAACACATACAAGTATTAAAGTAGCAGCCAGTCATACCAATTGTAAAATTGTTTAACTTTGTGTAGCAACTTCACTCAGATGACATTAAAATGGACTTTTCCCTCTTAAATAAAACTTCCCCCCCAGCATCACTATAATTACCGATAAAATAATAATATATTTATCCAACAGCAGGGGAGCTCTTCAGTGATTGGCTGCGCTGAGCGCCCTTTATCTCTGCTGACATTTACTCTGCGCACTAAGCCGCCGGTAAATGGCCACTTCTGTTTAACTAGGGATCAAACTGGCCAGCACTTTAGCATGGAAATGAAATGACACAAGGAGAGGAGCGGGGATCAGGAGCATAATTGGAGCGGCCCCGCGCTGTGGGGGAAGTGTGTGTCATGAACTTCTTCAAATTGGGCCGTGGAGAGGCGAGCCGGGGCCCGAGGAGTCAAGGAGTGATTCTGCTGAGTTTGAGGCGAATCACAGTCCTCCTCCACCTGTAGATCCGGTTCACATAATCATTGGGGGGGGGCAGAGGCAGAGGCAGGTTAACCCTCCCCTTCACTGCTGTCACGTTTCTCCACTCTGGGGTTAAGAGACTCAAACAGGAAGCCTTGTGACCCGTTGTTCACGGAGTGCAAAAACATTTCATATAAACTCTTCCCTGCTCGCTGTGAACCCGTGATCAAACGCTTCTCAATGGCAGGTTTGTTGAAGAGCAGATGAAGATGTTTTTATGTTGCAGAACTCCAAAGGCAGCACACACACCCATCAGCATAAAGGGGACAGAGTTTAAACGTGTCTCCAGCTTTAAGTTTCAGTGTGTCCACATCCCTGAGGACCTCTCTTGGACGCTTGACACCTCGATCCTAGTTAAGAAGTTTCCCCAGCGTCTTTTCTTCCTGAGAAGAAAAGCCCATCTGTATCCTCAGTGAACTTCTACCACTGCTCCATTGAGAGCACATTCACAAACTGGATCACAGTCTTGTATAGCATCGCACCGCATCAGACAGAAAAACACTGACCAACGCATCATCGGTCCAGCACACGTGGTGTCTGCGGGGGGTGTACAGCATTGTCTCTAACCCCCTACAGACGGTTTGCTCTCCTGCCTCTGGAAGGCACTACAAGAACCTCCATACCAGGACAAACAGGTTCAGAACATGGCTGTATAAAGAGGGTTGAATAAAGCGTACACGGGGCCCCGTTCATTCCTGTCAGAGTTGCTTAGTGGAGCATGAAGTCATAATGGAGCGACTGTAGACTCAAATAGAACCCGGATCATCTAGTGCGGGCCAATAGAGCATGTGCACTTGAATGTTCCTTAAGCCCCGCCTCCGATCTGCCGCTCTCGGCTCAGTCAAAGGAAATGAGGGAACATAACTCTGGAGTCCACCCTAATGATTTAAAAAAAAAAACAAGGGCTATAAAGTGTTTGTATTGAGTTTTATATCAATGGGAAAAAGTCATTTTACCCAATGATGTCACAGACTGAACCAAAAGATGTAGCGCCACTACGAAAATATGCGCACTTCTTTAGGGCTTTGTTTCAGGAAGAGCTTTTTCTCCACTGCTATCACCTGCATGCACCAAGATGACAGCTGCCTGCACCCACCCCACACACACTCCTGGATGCCTTTGACTGACTTTGCACATTGGTCTTAGTCACTTATTCTGTTTATAAACCGTCAAAACGGTTATATCTCCAATAGCGTACTCATATTTATTCAAGTGTCAACGACCGACCACAGTGTATTCATATTTATTCTGTCTATAGAGTTTGTATTACACAGTCTATATCTATACCAGCTCTGTGGTGCATTCAATTTCTTTCCTTCCGTTTATACATATACTGTTCGTACTGTATACTCTGACTTTTAGAAGTATATGTATATTGTTATATTAGGCTATAAAACTATATTAGACACAAAACGTTTACACATGGAAGCTGTTCCTGTCTCACCTTCTCCCTAGTTGGCTTGGTGGTGGACCCCCCTGCGGGTTCTTGTGGCACAGAGAAGTCCAGCCCCCCCGTGTGGACACTGGCCAGCAGATCCTTGAGGTGCTTGTAGTTTGGCTTCTCTTGGTAATCCAGAGTTTTCCCATAACTGAGGAACGCCTCCACCTCATCTGAAGACACAAACACATCAGAATCACATTCTGAAATCCCTTTCCATACCGTATAGATTCACACTTAAAGTATTAGCTTACAGAACAGTACTGACATCAAATCTGATCCTTTTACAACAAACACTATATGCTCTTCTTTGTTCTTTACTAACATTGTAATCCTACAAGTAATCCCCAATGTTTAGAAATGTAACAGTAATCTGATTACGTATTTTTTTTATGTAACCGTAAGGGAAAAACTAGGAGACGTATTCATGCAGAGAAACAAACTGATGAACCTGAAGGTCTCACAAGTCCAGCAAATACACCGCCCCGAAATGTATCTCCTACAGAGAGTAGATTAGCACACAGCTATAGAATGCATTGTTTGTGTGTGTGTAAGGTTCATACACAGCCACTATGCATCACACCCTGGCAGGACGACGTGTATGACACATCCTGCTGTAGAACTTGTCACACACACACACACACAGTTGATGCATCCTCCCGCTCTTATCTGCAGCGGGCAGCCGGGCCTCGTCAGCAGAGGAGGGGCCCGTAACAAACAGACATCACACACCGAGCCTCACACAGGTGTGACCTCCCGTCATAGAGAGGTGAGATAAAACAAGACTAACTTTGAAAGGCGTGTCGATGGGACGGTTGTTTCACCGGTACAGAGTTATTCAGGAGCTTCAGGAAACTGAGGGAAAGATGGAGGGTTTATTCTAGGGGGAGGGACTGGCAGAAAGAGGATTTGATCTATTCATCAGGAACATTGTTGAGGCACGTTTACAGACTGAAGCTGCTTTCACATGAATTGCGGTAAAACGTCTCGGCAGAAGCGCTACATTCTGCATCATGCTCTGCACCTCTTGTATCGCTGATTGTTCGAAACGCAACCAATCAGATAACGGTTGTATGAAATGGTGCAAGCTACAAAGAGCAAATTGTGAATGCAAATGTAGGCAATATTAGAAGATGGACTGCATTTATACAGCGCTTCACATTTAAGAACATGCCCATGCTATCTGGAGAAATATCCGGTTCAGTATCTTGCCCATCGACATGATGACGGCAGGGGCTTGGGATCCAGCGACCAACCTTCTGATTGGAGGACAACCGTCAACCACCTAATGCTCTGGCCCTGTTCAAACCAAAATACGCCCTTCATTCATTGCATTGACAAGTCCCATTGCGTTGGCATCACTGATGTTCCAACGCAAAAATAAATGAACAAAATGCTGGTTCCTCCAACATTGCATGGTGTTGGCCAATTATATCAACCCATGCTTTCCAGGTAAATTAGTTTTAACACGTTAATTGTTGCCTTGAAAACTATAAAATTGGAAACACACCCCCACCTAAACTGCATGGTTGTTTGGGCTGAACCGTAGGAACTGCTAACTCCCAGGACTACTGACCATATTCTGGTTCCATTTCCCAGAAGAAAAAGGAACCCTGAGGATTCCATGGCAGTTATATTACATTATTGCACGGCTTCTGGGAGTATTCCCATCTTTGGATGAGGACGCTAAAGACGCTCTGATCATATCAATCCACAGAATGAAGTCCGGTCAGTTTAAATTCAGCTGTGGTCAAAAACTCAATTGTTTTCTTCTGCCAGAAAACACCTATAATACCTTTTGAATATTCATTTTTATATGTGTGGAGAGCCCCACACTTTGGATTCAAAATGGATGAACTGTCGCCAGTAAAGAAGGTCGTTTAAAGCCCTGGGGCCATTTATAAACGTGGCATACGCTCAAAAGATGGCGTACAATCTTTGCGATTTATAAAAAACAAACTTGACGAGAGGACGTGCGGTCCTCCGCACTCTGACCCATGCGTACGCACAAAAATGGGAAAGATGATAAACTGCGACACCGTTGGCAGAAGGAAGAATGGAGAGAAATACGTGAAAATATTTGCAAAAATGGATTAAAGCCTATCTTTAAAAAATGCTTGTTTGAGACTCCTCAGTGCACACAAAAACATAACTTGGAGAAATAAATAAATAAATAAATACGGAAATGTTATTGAAAACCACCTCAAATATGTTGTCTTGAAGGGGACCTATCATGCAAAATGCACTTTTTGATGTCTTTTATACATCAATATGTGTCCCCGGTGTGTCAGGGAACTCACGCAGCGTCAGAAAATAAAACCCTCTCTCTTTTCCTCCGTGCTCAAATCTCTAAAAACGGGGCTACAACGGAGCTGATCCAGATTTGCGTCGGATATGACGTAATATCGGAAATGTAGACCCACGGCACTATTGGAAACGTTGCCATCAGAAACAATGCCCAACTGTTTTGGACGTAATATGGTCGGTGCATGTTTACTTTAGCATCGCTAACACTCAGAGCTAACCTGTACTGCACAGAGCATGTGTGTGAAGAAGCAGGAAATAAAAAGGAACTCACCTTGTGGTATAACCGGCAAGAGAGAAAGCCTTTGAGCTCCATACTGTTTCAGAAATAATCCTTGATAATCCATGATATGGCGTTTCATCACGGCAGTATTTAGTTTAGACAGTAGCTGCCGGGTCCCGCATGAGCTCAGCCCCCTCCTTTTTTTTTTTTTTTTTAAGCTTTATACATAAAATCAGCAGTTTTTAAACAGGAAGTGAAATAGAGGGATATGAGGCATGGCTAGAAAGAGTGATCTGTTTGGTTTTTTGAACAAAACACTTCATAGACATCTTTTTTATAATAGAATAGATAATAGAATAGAATCGGAGGGATGAAACCCTCTTTAATGGTCTCACATGCAGAGCACACAGCACACACAGTGAAATGTGTTCTCTGCTTTTAACCCATCCTAGTACCAGGAGTCTAGTACTAGGAGCAGTGGGCAGCTATTGTACAGCCGCCGGGGCATGGAGTGAGGGGGGGGGCGGTGTCCGTGGCCTTGCTCAGGGCACCACGGCAGGGCAGGAGGTGAACTGGGACCTCTCCAAGTAGCAGTCCACACTCCGTATGTAGTTCTGTTCGGGGACTTGAACCGGTGACCCTACAGCTCACAGTCCAAGCCCCTACTAACTGAGCCACTGCTATTGCCTAAAAATAGCATGATAGGTGACCTTTAATGTTATGAAATGTATTCTCATAAATGATGCGGTGAACAGAAGGATAGAATTACTTTAAACTGAGCCCGTTTTGCTTTTCTATAGGTTGTATAGATACGAGCATGGTTTATACTATCATGTTTAATGCCGTTTGCCAAGACTTGATAAGTCGCTCATAAAACACAAGAGGTATGGAAACTAAGAACACCATATATTTGGTAAATTGTACAGCTGATATAACAACACATTTGTTTTATTTCCTTTAACTGGTGGATAGTTACTGCAGGGGGGTTGAGATGCACAGGCTGCAGTGAAGAAGCTGATTGACAGCTGGGACACAAACCACCAAATAAAAAAAGAAATTCAGATCCAGTCGTCATGACTCCGCTCCGGAGGGATTCCCCGATACTTTCTTACAGTTTCTCATCATGGGGGGGTCTCCCGTCCCCGGCACAAACACACTGCCTTAGGAAGGTTATGTGTATTTTATCATTAACTTTTTTCGGACCACTTATTTATTTATTTTGGTGACGATCTGACCTTCATGCTGCTAATCTGGTTCAAACTGCATCCACTAAACAATGTGATTTATCTCGACCTCCCCAAAAGAACCAAAATCTGACTCGGTCTGAGATGTCTTTTTTAGCTGTTCTGTCGTCATTTCCTGCTATCTTCTTCCTGCAGTTAGTCTGAATGAATATTAATATGGGGCGTTTCTTTAACTATTTATACGCAAATATGGGCGTTACGTGAAACCCGAAAAAGCTGCACCGCATTTCGAGTTGATTGTGATTTATAAAAGGAAACCGGCGTAGGACGTGCGTGTTTTATAAATCGGAATATTTGTGTGCGTATTTGCTTGCTTTGTCCTACGTACGCCACCTTCCCACGTGAATCCTACGCAAAGCTTTGTAAATGAGGCCCCTGATCACCATATCAGGGTTACTTTCACTTTAATTACCGGCTCTCTCGGCTTTACCATTAGATTCAGTTTGTCTGGTGAGAACAACGTTTAACTAAGGTAGAATGATCTAAATGCAGACAGAGAGATTATTCTCCTCTCCTTCACAGACTGGTCTTGTTTTCAGATTCTCAGTTTACAGTAAATGTTGTCCAGTGACCCTTCCTCACCTGTGCTGGCTCCTCTCACCGACAGCTCTAGGGCTGAGTCTGGAAGATTATCCATCAGTCTGAGAAAGGAGGAGGAGGAGGAGGAGGAGGAGGAGGAGGAGGAGGAGGACGAGGACGACGACGAGGACGACGACATAAAACAGTGACAAGGTGAGGACAGAGGAACCAACAAACTCCAGATGAATAAATACAAATAGTGTATTATCTCTTGGCTATAGAAACAGTACTTTGACCTACCTGGCCTTGGCCTCCTGGACCTGAGTTGGGTTCCTAAGAAGTTTCTCCCAAGGCAGAGACCCACATAACCAGTGAAGAAGACAAAAACCCAAAATCTGCAGGTCCCCACGTCTAGATGGAGCTATACAAAGACAACAAAAAGATAAGCTGGTCAGGAAAACAATGCATCTACTACAATTAATATTATTCCATTATAAATCATGCCACCACAAACATTTCCGGTTTGCGAAAGCTTTTACATTCGTTGGTCAAAGCTTAGCATTTTGTCCTTCTCTTTTAAAGATCAGCAGCGTAATTCCACAAAGAAGTAAAAAGCAGCAGTACAAATGTCAGTGTGAGTTGCTCTCTTATCACAAAGAGTCACCTTAATGTACTTTCAAAGGACGGATCTTTCACCAGAGGAGTCAAGGTTGGACACAAATACCATTTCCAGCACTGGCAAGGTGTTTGTGATTCATGAATAAATCGAGAACTGTGCAGCAGAAAATTCCCTCTTACATTGTGTCTCTTTTCAGTTGGACATTTCTGTTAGGCCTAACGAGATGGAGACTATTGAAGAATCTCTGAGACACTGGACCCTGGACATTATGCTAATAGAATAGCATAATGGTCAGAGTAATCATAGTTACCTCCTCACTAAGACAGAAAGCACTCTGGAGAATTCTAATAGACATAGTTTTACCAAATGATGGCAATAGAATAAAAGATTACGGGAAGACTACATTTCTAACAGTTTATCCTCAGGGGGACATGAATGTTCGCACCAAATTTCATCCGTTGAATATTTGCTAAATCTTTCACAATTTGTGAAGTTTTAAGTCTTTGGCAGTGCTAAAAGAAAAGTTACTTGAGCATGATGGGTCAGTAGGATTCATTCTCTCTGGAACATGAACAATTGAATAATGTCATTCTATATTGGAGACATTTCAGTCTGAAACAAATAATTGGCAGACAAATCATCTGATTTCTCTTAACCTAGAACATTTCAAGGGGAACCCCTCTCTATCTTTTACTAGGTGTAGGGAAGTATTGATAAAATGTTGTTCTGAAAAATTGCCTCAAGTGATTGTCTGTTGAAAATGTCATAGATCTATGTGTCTGGAGCTAATATTGGTACGGTAATAATGACAGACCATACTATTTTGACTGATTAAAGTTATAAATGAAGGCCTGTAAAAGAACACTTTACGGTTGATTATATCATTATTTAACTACCTTTAAGTTTTCATATTGTCATTAGTTGTACTGTTGATGTAATCATTAGTTCATAGAGGAAAACCATTGTACCATTACTGTCTGTCTTTCTGTTACCAGTGTGTTTACTGTTAACCATTTAACTACCAGACCAAGAAAAAAGCTATGGGAAAATTATTTGTTTGCATTTTTTTGTCAAATGGGACACAAATAACCCCAAACAATATTTTCTTTTTTGACTGACCACACAGTTTTGTTTTTTGAGCCTCTACCAAATGGTCGAGCTGGCCTTTTATGGTAAAAGTGCATTTTCAACAATCATCATATACAGTACAGTATTTGTATGCATCAAACTCAAATAAAACACAAACTCAAATACATTTGTTTCTTTTATGGAAAATGAGCAATACCAAGGCACAC
>NW_011333040.1:23540169-23545806 GCF_000735185.1 Notothenia coriiceps | reverse complement strand
TCGTCCCCACATGAAAACTCTACACAGGACACAAACAAAAATCTCCACAAGTCGCTTACCGGGGGAAAGCAGAAAAGAGAGGCGTTTGCATTAGATGATGCTCATTCTCAAAATATTTAAAAACGTTTAAAAAGAAAAACACTAGTACAAACATTCAAAATTCATAATTAAATAAATAAATAGGGATCTGTGTGACGCTCCTATGATTTGTTCTGTTATAGCTTTCAAGCCGATCCCAAGAAGCCCATTGGAGGACACATCCTGGCCCACGCCTCCACAACACGGATCAGTCTGAGGAAAGGGCGTGCCGAGATGAGAATTGCCAAAATATTTGACAGGTAGTTCACTGTTTTTATTTAAAATATCACTAATGCAGGAACTTTTTTAACTCATTGAATTATGATGCACAATATGAAGACTACCTCCCACTTACTTTGTTGTCAGA
Organism: Notothenia coriiceps; assembly: GCF_000735185.1. NCBI lineage: Eukaryota > Metazoa > Chordata > Actinopteri > Perciformes > Nototheniidae > Notothenia > Notothenia coriiceps. Next base: position 23,545,361 of record NW_011333040.1, on the reverse strand, counting down.
TGAGATAGAGATCAGCTAAACAAGTTGATATTAGATTTAACATGTCCTAATAGATGCTGCGATGTCACATCAAGGTTTTCTGTCTATCATCGTAGATTTATTTCCATATTTCACTAAGCTCAAGCCATAAAAGAGTCTTGGACTTTGCTTTAAAGGTCACCTATCATGCTATTTTTAGGAAATATATATAAAAAACATGTCTATGAAGTGTTTTGCTCAAAATACCAAACAGATCACCCATTCTAGCCATGCCTCATATCCTCTATTTCACTTCCTGTTTCAAAAGTGCTGATTTGGGGTATACAGATGGATGTATAATAAGAACTGGATACAGCGTGGGAGGCGGGGTCTCGTTCTTTCATATGAGAGCTGCTCATTGGCGCATGAGGACAAAATGGCCCAACTTTTGAGAGAGCGAAACGTCACAGATTACCCATCATGCCTAGCTGTCAGAGCAGAAGAACCCGTATGTGCGCTCACAGAGCATGCGCCCCTTAAGCCCCGCCCCCGAGCTCCCACTCTCTGCTCAGTAGAATGAATGGAGACAGAAAATAAATCTAGATTCGGCTTTTAGTGCATTTTACAACTTTAAGGACTTAATGATTCTCATAAGGGCTATAAAATAGTTCATACTGGGTGGTTTATTTAGTTTAAAAAAAAATATCCGCTGATTTACAGACGTCTCTTTCCCAATGTTAGTCAATGGGGGAAAANTCCTTCTCTTCATTGACCATCGATTCTCCATCCGCAACCCCTGCTGAATTCCCCCCTACCGTCCCTGTTTAACAATACCCTAATTAGCTGAAGTCATAACCTGCGTTATGACTTCAGCTAATTAGGGTATTGTTAAACAGGGACGGTAGGGGGGAATTCAGCAGGGGTTGCGGATGGAGAATCGATGGTCAATGAAGAGAAGGAGCATGAAGGCAATTTGCCAGTTAATGTGTTCCCAATATCTGCAGAGGGAGGCAGGGGGCGGTGGGAAGGAGAGGGGAGACTGTTTTACATGTATTGACAAACTAAGACTGCCAACTAAAAGGAGCTTATTGTAGGATTAATATAGATACTGTTGAAATACTAATAAGTACTTTTCATTCTTTATAAAACAACTAAAATCATTGGTAGCGAAATCAGCTGTTTTCAGATTAACAATAGGCATTTCATTGCTGGTGTTTTTTCCGAGCAACACATCTACCAGGGTAGGAAAACAAAAAAGGCTCTTAAAGATCCCATGTCATGCTTTTCTGGTTTTTACCCGTCCCCTTGTGTGTTATGAAGGTGTTTCTGCATGTAAACGGTCTGCAGAGTCACAAACCCTCAAAGTACACCCTGTAGCGAGTAAAACTCTAACACAGAAAAGACCTGTCTATGCTGCCCCAGAACGCCTCGTTAGACATTTCTCTTTTTCCATTGTTTTCTTCCCTGGTACTGTGACGTGACGTGCCCATACCCAAATGGACTAATCCGCGGAGCCGTTACGTTAACTTCCTCACACACACACACTCAATCTTTTCTCAGCTGCAGCTCCGCCGATTTTTCCGCCTGGGACGGCGGAACACAGCGAGGCTGTGAGTCGGTGTGTGAGCACACACACAGACTCACAGCCAGGCTGCGGGTGTGTGTGTGTTTCTGGCTGGGTTTCGCTCTGTCTCGCTGTCTCGCAGACGGCCACTGGGCTCACAGGGAGGGAGGGGGGGGCAGGAGCTCCAACAAGCCGTTTAGGAAAGAGAGTGAAAACACATACTATACAGAGATGCTTTATGAGAAACCAATGTGAGTTTGTAAAATTGCACAATATAAATCTATTCTAGTAGACCTCAACAATGGAATTTTGATCAGTAGAAATGGCCATGACATGGGACCTTTAATGTACATAAGTCACAGATTCCCAATCAAATAACTTTTATCTTGGTTGCTTCTTAGGGTTTATAAATGTATTAATGAGCAGCTCATATAAAAACTGAAATAACTATTTAATGATACTTGTTGAATTTACATTAGAAGTTTATCACAGAGAAAATGTGGAGCGTCCTTATCTCCTGTAAACTGACACAACACTAAATGCATATTTGTGTCCAAGGGTTGAGAAATATATTCTTTCTTGCCAACATTTCACATCATGCCACAACCTTCTCCATGCTTTTAATATGCAATAATAACGTTGAGTCTAGATTAGCCTGCCATAATTTCTTGATGAACCGTTTATTATTTACTGAACTCAAGTTGGCAGGTCAGAGAAGGACGCACAGTTTGTGCATCCCAATGCGAAGTATGCGGCAGATTGCAGTGCACTATACAGTAAGTACCTGTATGGTGCACTAATAAAAGTTGGAACACTCGACACACTTGCACTCAACGCTCAGCATCTTAGCTTAGTAACATACGTTACCACTTCCAGTGGGGGCAAAGCTTGCATGTGCGATTTGAGACAAAACTAAATTATCCAAATTCCCACAATGCACTGTTCACAGTACACGGCATGCAGTGTACTAAAGGAAGTGTCAGAATCAGTTATTTCTACTTCTCATTTTATACTGGCTTACCAAGTCCTTTGTGGGCATCAAGGCTGGTGTATTCAATGGTTCCATTGTGGCCCTTCTTGGGGTTTTCCTTGTATTCTTTGTGGACTCCATCAGGACAGTATCTGTAGGACAGCCCGTAGTCTGCTAGATAGACCTACAAGACACACACATACACATAAAACACGTAGATGAAGGACAATGTGCATAATTAGAACTCATAGCCTTGATTGCAAAACATACTTAACATAACATTCTGTAAACTATAGCATAACTCTATGCACATGATCAACGGAGATCTAGAAAGACTAACCTGTTCAGGGTCTCTGCAGCCCAGTATGAGGTTTGCAGCTTTAATGTCTGCATGCACATACTCGTTCTCATGAATATACTCCAGAATGTCCACCTGGCAAAGGACGGAAATGTAAATCAATGCACAACGTCATTGGTGACCTTTGTTCACTTTATGGTAAGGATATTAAAGGGGATCTCACCAGTCCTCGTCCAAGCTGGAGAACTGTGGCCTTCTTCAGTTGACCTCCGCTGTGTTTCAAGATTTTCTGAAGGTCACTGCCCAGTCGGTCCATGGCCATGAAACGATACCTGAGAGGAGAGGAAAAATCAGTGGTCGATATCTTATTTTTCTTAAATCAAAATAACTCCTAATTGCTGATATAAATGTATGTTTGAGAGTATTGAAAAAAAGTTTTAACTCACAGATTTATCACCCAGGAATAAACAACCTTGCAGTACATTTAATGTTGTAATCTCATAACAACTGAAACGCATTGGTAGATACGGTAGGGAGAAAAGTCACTTTGAAAAAAAGGGACATTCAGCTGGTTTTTTGCTCACTATGGATGCTACTTGTACAGTGTTAAGTTAATTTGCAAGGCTCACTCAGTACGTAGCCATGGCAACGCAACATCATTGGGTAACATCTGCCTTTTGTTGTTGTGCAGTAGTGAACAACTTCTTCAGATGAGTCAACTGCTAATGTGTCTTCAGAAATACTCATTAGTAATAAGCCACATGTAACGTTTATTTGCATAATATTATCATACAGTTCAGTCCAGTCAACGGTTTTATATTCCTAGCCCTTATATCAAACATGTATTATGGTCATCATCTGATGACATCTGTCCTGAAAGCTTGTCAATACCTCAGGTCATTATATTCAGCGAGTCCTGATCCCCAGTAGGTTGGAATGCCCAAGAAGTCCAGTTTCCTACTTTTCTTCCATTTTTGGACTGAAAAAACAACAGGAGAGAGACAATTATGTCAATGTGTGTTCATATATTTCAGCATTTAAACTCCAACCAACAACTAAACTAAACTCTTAACCACAATGTTTGAGAAAGAAGAAACCTTTGTCTCTTGAACCGCTGTTCTGACAGACAAGTTAAACAAACTTTGGTGTTACTCCCTAAGAATTCTCAAAGTCTAATCATGTCCTAACCCTTACCAAAACCCTGATACAACACTCTCCTTTTCCAATAGGTATTCGAAGAAAAGCAACAAATCTCAAAGAAAGTAGAAAAATGTTTTGGCTAGAACTGTTCGGCGTTATGATGTTTAATAGACTTATTTAGCCACTTGGTATTAACGGCCGTTTTTCTGACACAAAAGAGTTTCAGACGTTCATTTGTGGGTTGTCTACTGACTTATTTTATGTTGTAGAACAAAACATAAAAATTATCTTAAGCTTTTAACAACAGATCTTATTTCAGAATATAACCAAAAATAACTGATTTTGAGACAAGGGAACCATATATGGTCAAATGCTGAAAAATGCACAAGTTGTAAGACTCATTTATAGACAACCGTATAATGTAAGCATGTAAATATGAATGTTGTAGACTTAAGGGTACACACACACACACACACACACACACACACACACACACACACACACACACACACACACACACACACACACACACACACACACACACACACACACACACACACACACACACACACACACACACACACACACACGTTAGAAAAAGTTAAAAAAAAAAAACTTTGTGAACTTAAAGTCCCCCCGCGCCCCGAAGCAACGCGTATTAGTGTTATACCACTTTTTTTACAGAAAATAAAAAGGAAAACACCTTCGTAAAATATAGGTGAGAAAGTTGAGTGACACACTATACGATTGTGTACAAAAACAGTCTTCGGCAGAACTCTGGTACTATTTACCTTAACAATCATTACAAGGAAACGTAGAGGTCCTCAAGTGGTACCCTCTTGCCGGGGACAAGAGACTCGAGTTCAAGATGGTCTCCCGCGTTCGCCTCTCGTCACTCATTCGTCGCAGTGGCGAGGTCCCACAGGGCGTCGTCGAGTGACCTCGTGCCACACAAACTTGACTACCTTCACCGGCGTCTGTGTCCCGTGATCGGCGGACGTCGTGCGTCATTTAATTATTAGTTTCGGTTTCGTTTGTACGTGGTAGTCACCGTCAACGGGGGAGAGGTGCGAACAACCGAGAGTTGCCTGAGCCAAACCTCTCCGTGCCGTCTCCGCCTTCGGTGGTGTGTATACTACGGCCCGGAGGCGACTCGGGACGGTGGACGTCAGACCACCTCTCGGTCAGTCGGCGGCGCTAGGTCGAACTCGGTCTGGACACACACACACACACCACACACACACACCACACACACACACACA
>NW_011333040.1:23521352-23540124 GCF_000735185.1 Notothenia coriiceps | reverse complement strand
GGGTTTCCCTTCCCTGGAGTGTGTTATATAGATTTGTGTGCATGTAAATGGTCTACAAAAGATAAAATTACCAATTCTTCCTCCAGAGGAAGTTTCTCTCCCACACACTGCATGAAATGCCTTCATTGAACTCCTTTGTTTACTGCCTTAACATATTGACATCACTGAATAACACTCAAACTTCTATTTGCTAGCCCTACATCACATTGTACATGATAGGCTAAGGGGTTGACCAATCACAACAGAGCTGCCAGCTAACCAAACAGAACAGACTGGGCTCTGGTTTCAGACAGAGGGTGAAAAGAGGTGCTGCAGCTCAGGCAGTACAGAGATTTTTTAACATTAAAGGTCACCTATAATGCAAAATCAACTTTTTCATGTCTTTTATACATAAACATGTGTCCCCTCTGTGTAAAGAGATTCTGAAAGTTTCAGGAAAAAAAGATTTGCTCTCTTTTTGTCTGAACATGAGCTGATCAGATTTTGGCCACTTTATGATGTCATAATGATTTTTTGGCTTGAGTAACCATAAGCCAGTCACTAACCAAGGTAACCCCCCCACCCCCCACACACACTTTATCACCTGAATCTCCTCCTAGAGCACCATTGTGTTCTTTTAACCAAACATCTCTCAGAGGGGCGTGGGGAGGGGCTCCTTATTTTCATCTAAAGTAACAGACAGAGAATCAGCACTTTTGAAACAGGCCTGATACAGAGGGGATTATGGCATGCTACAAGGCATGATCTGTTTGGTGTTTGGAGCCAAACACTTCAGAGAGATGTTTTGTATATATCTGAGACCTATAATATATTGATGAAAAACAGTATAATAGGGGACCTTTAAAGCATGGAGACGTGTCACAGTCGAGGAACAAAATATGAACCTGAACATCTGCATAATAGGTCACCTTAAAAAATACATCAAAAAAGTTATAGCTTGTTTGATAGGTTGGAATATAAAGTTTTAATATACAATAATACAACAATTGCTACAATTACAGATGAGCGGTCTATCTTTTCACCATGAGCACTTATTGAAGCTACAAGACTGCTGCAAGCCTGACAGAATTAGACAGATCAGCCAGTTTTACTCTAGATCTTCAAAGAAACTGATACAACCTCCTGCTATGGGAACAAAACAGAAACATTTGTATTCTTCAGGTTATTGTCCTCTTTAAGTATTTTCCACTGCGCATGCAGATTAAAACTGAGGACGTGACCCCTCTCTGACCCGATGGCACCAATACCCGCAAAGATGTTGACAGGTTGCCATGGTGAGGTTTGGTGAATGCAGCTGGCGAATGGCAGGCCTTTGAACTCGGAGCTAAACGGTGTAATTACCACCATTCGGTGGGCGTCCGGCAGACAGAAGACCGTCTCCAAACGACAAGACTGTGAAGCGGAAGGGTTAAGAGTGTGACACTGCGGCACGCTTTGGGGAATCTGAATAACAATAGGAGATAATTAACAACAACACCATCGCCGCCTCACCTCCTTGTCTAAAGCACGAAGAGCGTGTGCGCGGTGCGTGCGCGACTGCATACGGGGGTGTTCAGTATTCATGTATCGTGCATGTGTGTGTTTTTCGAGCATGTCCGTACTCCCTTTGAGAGCTGTTTAAGCATGTATGTGAACGCACATGCATATCTCTCTGCACTGCCCTGCCATTCCTCACACGAGGGCAAAACACATTGAACACAGAAGAGCACACACACAAAACACTATTATGAGCTTTGATAACGCGCCCAGAGCACACACAGAGGGCAGCGCCGCTTAATGTAGTCGTTGATCTTTTTAATTGTTAATCTATTATAGCACTCTGGGAGTTGCAACACTTTTTCCCAGTGTCAGTATCAGACGTTTTTCATCTTTATTCTCCTTTAACAGGCTCTCAGCAGCAATGAAGTGTTGAGCAATTATTTACAACAACAGGAAGCCACGCTGTAATGCTGACTTAATGCATACTTTACGCCCACAAGGACAAACATTTGTAATTGTCAGAGTTGTTGAGATGTAGCGTAACACACAGTGGCAGTGTCATATTTAGACCTGACGGATGGTGGACACTTGATGCTGAAGGCAGTGCATGCTTTCCAGATCTGTTTGGCTACAAAAGTGGCCATAAAAGTCGTGCCAGGCTACCATAGTTTCACAGGTGGTATCTCCATCTCTATTCACACAACAGGGATCCAGTAATACAATCAAGTTGTTTTATTTCTGGCTTTATACACAATCTTGGTAATTCACGACAAGATATACAAAACCAACTGCACTTTTGACCCTGAGCAATCAAACATGGATTCCACAGATCCTTGAAACCCATGAAAGAGTTTGAGAGGAAAAAAATCTAGGCTTTTAAGTTTTTGAAAGAAGACATCAATCCAGAAATCCAGTCACATACAACCATGTTCGGCAACATGCCCAGGAGAGACGTAACTGTTCCTTCTGACAGCACTAACACCAGATGTTCATGTTCTGTATGTTATCACAGTTTTATGAATCACTTTGGAACCAGTCATCATTACTTGATGGTGATCGTGGGCTATCAGTCTTACACCAGTTTGTGTATTAGAACCCCCGCAGGGTTTCATACCCTTACCTGTGGGTATTAGTTGATTTGTTTCTGAAGCCATTGTGAAAGGACATTTGCTAACAGCCCTCCTCTCAAAGGCCCTTCCTACAGTCAGTGTGAACATCCAGTCTTTAACCGCCTCTCCCATTCCCTCATTGATTGTTGTTCCCTCCTGCTGGGTCAAGGCAGTTTAGCGTTCCCTGCTAACCTTCAAGTTTTTTATTCAGGCACACCTCCAAACATTTATTTCCTTGAAGTGATTTGATTTCATCATGACCTCTCCTCTTTGACACATTTCTTCGTCTTCATACCCTCCCCCCACATTGAAGATTCCATCTTTGAATACAAAAATTGGAATACTTATAACACAAATTGGTTATCTTGTAATCAGATTACTGCCCAGACATTCCATGTAATCTGGTCCTGTGTGGCTGTGACCGAGCTCCTTCTTTAGAGCAGCCTGTTGGGGAGGATCAATGGCGTTCGGGGCTCAGGGAGGAGATTTCTCCCCGCTGATGGAGCTAGTCGATAGGTAATTTCTCCAGAGACGTGTGGTGGCCGTTACAGTATTGAGCTGCTAAAACTCCCCGGGCTCGACCCTTCTAGATGGACTTGGGCGACAAGTATTGATAGACCTCACGCATTAATGTAGACCCCTGCGATCACACATTCACAATAAGATGCAAACAAACCTGTTCTTAAAAGAAGTCTTATGCATGGGAAGTCACTCTGGTGTATACTAATCTTTAGGTCATCGTTAGAAGCATTCATTTTAGAATCTGTCGCTCTACCTGCCCTCCCGATCAAATCCCTGAAGGGCTGAAATGTTCTGCTTATGATTACCCTCTGGAGACATTTACAGTGCTGATATACAACTGATTAAAGTGCTCTAAATAATTAAATACCTGAGGGTGCAGCGTATTTTGAGCACAGTGGTTCATCAGAGTGCTGCTTCTAGATGTATGAAAAGTTTGTCACAAACTGTTTACTTACATTTATTTCTCATTCAAGAAAAATAACAGAAAAGAGTGAGGCTCTCTTGTAACATTTTGGAACAAATAACAGGGAAGGATCCAAATCAATGTAGCATGTCCAGACATTGTCCTCTTTGATAATATAAACTTCCTCCTCAAAACTTGACGGCGTCTTTACGCACAATCACGAATACTGAAAGTTAGATTCAGGCTTGTAGAAGCTAATGTAGCCTCGAGCTGCTAGCCTGTAATAGAGAAGAGCAACTAACCCTAGCCCTTTAACAGCCAGCGCCTCCGTTTGGTAGAGCACATTTTGTGCTTAAAAAAGTTGAACTCCATCTGATTCAGCCAGCTCTACCCTTTGGTTGACATGTTATGCACAAAACAACCTCTAGATGTCACTGTGGTTCAAACAGAATGCCCTTCAGCTAGCTCCCACTGAGAAAGTTGGCATGCTAAAAGATCACTGCTGAAGAAATCACTCTTTTTGGTCAACTTTTGAAAGGTAACCATATCCTTTTTGACATATTTTAGTGGCAGGGCACTGACTGAACATAATTAGATAACTTGATGCACAAAAAAAGTTTTAACAAGGTAGTAATCATTTTTGGGAAAATATGCTCAACCAATCGGTCGAATTGGCCTTTTATGGTAAACTAGAAATATGACTTCTTCNGCCAGAACCTGTGTGTGTGTGTGTGTGTGTGTGTGTGTGTGTGTGTGTGTGTGTGTGTGTGTGTGTGTGTGTGTGTGTGTGTGTGTGTGTGTGTGTGTGTGTACCCTTAAGTCTACAACATTCATATTTACATGCTTACATTATACGGTTGTCTATAAATGAGTCTTACAACTTGTGCATTTTTCAGCATTTGACCATATATGGTTCCCTTGTCTCAAAATACACACACACACACACACACACACACACACACACACACACACACACACACACACACACACACACACACACACACACACACACACACACACAGGTTCTGGCTCAAGGCTGGATCGCGGCCGGCCTGACTGGCTCTCCACCAGACTGGCAGGTGGTCAGGGGCTCAGCGGAGGCCCGGGCATCATTATGTGTGAGTGGCTTCCGCTCTGCCGTGCCTCTCCAAACCGAGTCGTTGGAGAGCTCAGACAAGCGTGGAGAGGGGGGCTAACTGCCACTGAGGTGCATGTTTGCTTTGGCTTATTATTAATTACTGTGCTGCAGGCGGCAAAGCCTCTGTGTCTGCGGCCACTTCATCAGTCAAACACACTCGTGCTCCAGTGAGCTGCCGGGACGCTGGACGGACGCTGCTACTCACTGCTCTCCGCTTTGGCTGCCCTCTGGTAGAACTTGAGCTCGGAGAACAGGGGGCCGTTCTCATGGTACTCCTGGAGATGCAAGGGAACATTACTAACAATTTCATTATCATGGTCTCAAGACGGCTTGACAAAAACATGTGTTAGCATATCACACAGTGGAGTTGAAAGAGATAATGCTCCACAATAAGAAAAATAAAAGACATTTTTTCACTCATATTGTGATTATGCCAACGAAGCCCCGCGCCCCCCCTGAAATTCAAGGTGTTTCAAAAAAAAAATTGTAATAATAATTGTAACTAATCTATATCTACCGTCACTTTGCACATTGAACATGTGCTCTTTTATTAAATAAACTAAACACTTTAATTTTAAGTTGTGAGTTTAGTGTTTTTGACCCCAAGAAACACTGATGCATTAATCAATAACAATAATCCACAGCTCCTCTCTCTGCTCCAGGGGATTTAAAATATATCCCCCCCGCTCAGGCAGCNACCCACGACGGACTCGCCCTAGGGGAAACACTGGGGACTGATCAGTTTTGAATCATTATTATCATTATCAGTAGAAAATATATTATGAAGATCATGGTGGGATTTTTTTTAAGAGAGTTTAGAAAATACGATTTGTAGGCAAGTTTGCCTCTGCAGTTCCAGAATACTTTGTTTAAAATGCTATTTGAACACATATTTAGCCTTTAACAAATATTGTGCTTGCTGCAATTTGAATGTTGGGCTCGTTTAGTTCACAAGGCAATTTCAATGAAACAATTATTAAATGTGATGGGCTAGTAGGAGACATTAGGGTGGCATTTTTTTTCTTTCAAATATGTATTTCTGCTGTGTTTTCTCTTAAATCATAAGAATCCAAAACACTTGGATAACCCATGGCAAGGCAGCAAAAACATTTCCATCTAAACTCTATATTAGGAGAAAATTGAATCCCAACTCTTTTGCAAATATTGAAATGTAAGACAATATCTAGTCACAATATCAATAGAATATTGATATATAGACGTAGAGAATTTTTATAATAGTATCAGCTGAAATGTAAAATATATAATTTTATCAGAATTTAGCAAAAAGACTGAAAAGGCCACTCAGCCACCAATTTGACAATTTGCATGAATGTCTCATATATTTAAGGCTGTAAACTCTACTTCTCCTTAACAGAAATGCATGTGATTCAACCATCACACTCAGTCAAATGTCTTTGTACTACATTATCTAAAGTTATTTCTATCATCATTTGTTTCAGTCTTCTCAAACACATTTTCGGTGACTTCCAAATAAATCACCTGATGTTAGGAGAAATCGAAACTGAAATGAGGAAACATAGTTTTGATGCAAATACTTTTTGACATGCAACCTTATTAACAGCTGTGTGAAGCTCAAATGTACTCACCAGTTTTATGACAAAGTCAGTGTCTGCTGCAACAGGTCTGTCCACATCACGGGAGGCTGTTCAGCAGGAGACAGAGAGGAATATTATAATAACATACAGAGGAGAAAGTTGTGATGAAACATCTTAACTCTTGGACGTTATCCATCCATTTGCATGTTTAAAATGTATCCAAGACCAGGAAGAAATTAACAAAATGCTGTACTCAAAAAGCCGGACTGCACTTATGGATTTGTAAATATCAGGAGTTAGTGCTGAGTGGAAAGGCCTCCATAGATTAGAGGATGGGATTTGTTAGGAATCCCAGGGTTGTCTTGTAACAATCTGATCTGTTGAAAGAGCTTTCTACAGAAAGAGACAAACAGATCAATCAGAGTCTCCCAGGAAGAGAGAGATGTTCTGTTACCTGCATGAGCACACTCATTAAGAATCAGAACACTTCGTTTATCCTGGGAGGGATAGGATTTTGAGACAATTGCTCCATTTACAATAAATTAAAACACAAATATGTGTACCACCATACAAATACAAAAGGTTCAAATGGGCCATTGAGATTAAACAAAAATGTTAATAAAATATGTATATTAACAAAATAAGTTAAATACAAAATGTACAACAAACAGAGGTGGAAGAAGTACTCAGATTATTTACTTGAGTAAAAGTAGCAATACCACAATGTAAAAATAATAAGTTACAAGTTAAAATCCTGCATTCAAAATGGTACTTAAGCAACATTTAAAAAGTACTTTGATCAATATATAAAGTACTCATTGTGCACATTAAAGCACAATATAGTTTTCAATTATTGTATTATAATTAATGATGCATTAATGTGTTCATCACTTCAATGTTGCACTTGGTAAAAGCGGGGATTATTTTAATGACTTAATAAACTAACTGGGAGCATAACTGTTAATAACATATGTGTTGATTTTGGTGTTAAATTAATAATCTAAATTAGTAAAATAACTAGTCACTAAATCTGTAAAATAAATGTAGTGGACTAAAAAGTATAAAGTAGCATAATGTGAAAATACTCAAGTATAAGTACCACCGTTTTTTATTTAAGTACAGTACTGCAAGTTACATTACTGCACTAGCAATAAAATATATAATAAAATAAATTCACAGTAATATGTAAGATGTCCACAGTACATATGTATTACCTAAATAGATGAGTCCACAGCCACCTTGGCCGATGATTTTACCCAGCCTCCATTTCTTCTTCTCACTGTCGGTCAGTAGGAAGCCTTCTGGGAGGGGTTTGGGCAATGCCCCCTTCTTCGGTGGTGGCATGACAACTGAGCAGGAAGTGTAGGAAATATGTGATGTTAGGAATTCTGGTACCACTTTACAATAAGACTACCCTTATAAAGGATTCATAAAGGGTTTATAATTAGGTTATGAATTAGGTTGTAAACACTTTATTAATCAATAAGAACCATTTATAAACCAGTTCTAACATAGTTTTCATACATCAACACAGACTCACTATTTGGCAAGATGACTAAGCCTGATATTGGCTACTTAGCGAGAATCAACTCAGTGAACAACAGATACCAAGGATGCTGGATGATGAAGAAGACAAAGTAAGCTAAGTAGCCAACATAAGACTTAGCAGTACAGATATGTGGGCTCACTGCTTGGCAAGCAACCGGTCACAGTTGCCCTGTTTATCTCATGTCTTATAAAAGCTTATTAATGATTTATAAAGTGTTCACAACCTAATTAATAAATTAATTACAAACTATTGGTAAACCCTTTATAAGGGTAGTCTTATTGTAAAGTGGTACCGGAATTCTTATATGGGCAACATAAAATTCATATCAGATCTCATGTGGCTTCGGTCCCACACTACTTAAAAATAGTAGGCTCCGGAGTCACCGTTCTGTCTAACATGATAACTAAAATTAGAAAACACCAGCTGGCTGGTACAGGATTTACCTTGAGCATTATACTGCCAGTTTTGTAACATTAAAAATGATTACAAACACATTTTAAAATTAAATTGGATTTAGAAAAATGACTGCCACAAACGTAATGACAGTACACACTATAACCGTCTAGTCGTTGGCAATTAAAGTTGGGATATCAATAGTGCACGTGACGGCAGAGTGTTTTATCTGACTATCCAACTTTGTTTGTCACGGTTAGTAAGCAGTACAGTAAAGTACAGTAGGTATAATTTGGTTTATTTTCATTTTATGCTACTTAATACTTCTCCTCCACTACACTTTGAAAGACAATATTGCATTTTGACTCCACTATATTTATCTGAAAGCTTTGCTTACTAGTTACTTTACAAATTAAAATGATAAGATAATATTTAAGTTAACTAATAAATAAACATTAATTGACACACTAATGCATACATAATAATAATCCAGTGATTTGATTATGAAATTGGACTGTATGTACAAAAAGTACGTGTATATTTACATGCTAATGCTTTTGTTCTTTTACTTAAGTTATTTGAATGCAGGACTTTTACTTGTAACAGAGTAGTTGTACAAGTACTTCTTCCGCCACTGTTAGAGTGTATATTTAAAGGTTACACACAACACAAGAATGACAACAGAAATAGCTCCACAGTTAAAGATAACTCAATACCGTTAAGCACACTGTCGTTAAAATTAGATGACACGCCTAATGCAGTGGAAAATGTAAGGTTTGAACACCTAAAGCTAACAGTTGGCATTAGTTTAAGGAGCATCGAACTAGCAGCTAAATAAGCTAGTGAGGAGCTATTTTATTACTTACATGCTTTGTTATGTACCGACTTCCCAAGGGAACCCAAGCCGTAGCCTACGTCGTCCTTTTGTGTATAAATATATATCGAAACACGGTGATAATATATACTTGACAGCAAACGTATTCTTAAAATGTGTATCTGTCATCTGTTGCTCATATGCCGGTGCGAAACAGAAACAAACGCTGTTTACTTCCTGAAAGTTGTCCCGCCTATTACACCGCACAGCCAATAGAATGCAAGGGAAACGAGACAACGAGACAATATCCAATGGGAAAGTAGTAGAGGCAGAATTGTGAAGTATTATGCACTAATACCTATGACTCATACTGATAATTTAACTTAATGTGCTTTTAATAATACGTTTTTCAAAAAAATAAATATTACATAGGATCTCCTACAATGATTGGTGTAAAAACCTCATGATTACAACCAGCATAACACTCTTTAGCATAATGGGTTTTCTTGCATGTCATGATTTCAATATCCAGTCAAGATGACAGCTTTCTGTGGAGTGATGGCACATGGCAGCCTATATGCTATATAGAAAACAATGGGAAAACATGGTCGAACCCCGACAATTACCGGACCTGTGCCTAGATCTGATTCAAGGTGAATATTATGCAAGGGCGAACCCACATACTGCATGCCAAACCCCCTCACAAGAACACCGGAACCCACAGCAGACTCAGCAAGCTTGAGAATCATGTTTTTTTAACACAATTACAATTTTTCCTAATAAATAAGGAATTTATTAACTAAATCTCAATAAATAATTTAAATGAATTTTACAAAAACCCACTTAGCTCCAGAAACTGTGATGTTATTGATCAGTGTCATATTATTGTCTGAATACAACACATACTTTACTATTTATAGCCAAGTCTCCCACTTGGAATATGAAGTCTGCCCCTGCCAAAAATGTATTCATTTATGTAATCATTCAGTAGTAATACAAATGTGTTTTTTCTTTAAAGGCCTATTTTTTTGCTAAAAATTTCCCTGCCATTTGTGTGGGTCACCCTGCTTCACAGAGGACATCACTCCCATGCAATGAACTCATTAGTCAGTTTGTAACATCTTTAAATGGTCTAAAAAATGCTATTTCACACACTTTGGCTTGTGCTGTGTCTTCAACACATTCGAGTTCCAAACATCATAGTCATAGTACACGCGTGTACACTCAGTACTGAAGTGGACCTATGCAGAAATACTTCAAATAGTCAATAAGGGCAGCGCTGTTTGCAGTAACATGCAGAAAAACGAAAGTGCTAGATTCTGACACGGGATTGGGCCTTCAAAGCAGCCTCTTGTATACTGCTTATTCAACTTACTCTGACAAATCAATAACAGTTTGTTTTCAGGAATCCAGCCATCCCTGTTGTAACCCAGCTTGATCTCCGTTTTGCTTGTACAACATGGTCAATACCACGCCTGGCTAATGAACACGGGCTGCATGAACAAATGCAGCGACGGAACCGGTTGGTGGACATAAACTCGCACACTTCTCTCCACTCATGACTCCCAATCAAGCTTGTTTTATTCCGATGAAAGGAGAGGGAAAACATGCTTTCTCTTCCTGTTGCAGTCGGCATGCACCTGCAGAGAGCCTATCGATCCACAGGCACCCTCAGGGCCTAATTTAAGATTCAAGGATTCTGCTATGAAAAGAAGAAAATAAAAACATCACTGGTTGAACATCAGGTAGTTGTAAGTAGAACTGGATCTGCTTTGGATTGAAGATGAGTTCTGAGTCATGGGCGCTGTTTATCTGAAGATCAATGGAACAACACTTACAATTAATGAGGCCTAATTTTTGTACTATAGCACCTATGGTGTCTAAATACCTGCTATCAGTGAGCTTCACTGACATCTCATTACACATATGTACATCATCGATTCAGTTCAGTTTTAAAATATGTTTTACCTGAAAGGTGTCCTTATGGAGTTTTGGACTGTTGTGTGTTCAGAGGAAAAATAATCCAAAAACAGATTTTAACTTGTGTGCCAATGAATAAAGGTTGTATCTGTCAAACAAACTCTCTAAGGTATTGATTTTGGACACGACAAGTATATCTTCTGTGAATCTGGAAGGAGCTTTGTCAAGTCATGTGACTACAAATGTATACCAAAAAGACTGTTACAAAGTGGAAGTGTCTAGTTGGATAGCCAGACACTTACACTTTACCCAGTTGAGAGAAGAGCAAAAAAAGGTTTTTTCCTACAGAACTCAATCAAAAGGTTTCATTGAGCAAAGGACTCTACGTTAAGTTAGTGCGTTTTAAATAAAAATAATCTCTGGGTCTCCTTGTTCAACCAACCCACTATGGACATGTGGAGGTAAGAAGATAAAAGGAAACAACGTGATATTACTGATAACGGCTGGAACTTAGGCCTGACCCGTTATACACTTTGTATAAAATGAGCTTGTCACTACTCAGTCTGACAGCTATATATCGAGGGAGAAGGATGATTAAAGTTACACACTCATCATGAGCTAAATCCAGGGTCCACAGGGCCAATCTGCTCAAAGAAACAGGCTTCGTGGTATTTGTTGTAATAGCTCCATCTGACAGACACTGCCAAAAACAAGCTTTCATACAGTTTGTAATGGCGTCACCAGGGCTTTTTACGAAAAGTTAAAACATTTTCAAGTGATCAGAACATCGAAAAAAAAGTGGAGTGCTGTGACATCATGAGCTCTGTTTTTATTGGAATCAATTGAAAAAAGATGGTTGAGCTCAGAATAAGGCACTAATGGGCCCTTATGTAAAAAAATATGTATTCTGTTTTGCTCTGCAGTGTATTTTTCAAAATGTTGAACTATCCCTTTAACCAGTTTTCCACTGAAAGAGACTCTTAACTTCAGTGGAGGCTTAATAGAGGTTAAATGACTGGATAAAGTCATTGTCCAGTAGGGTCCTGCTATACACCCAATCGATCTCCCCAGGTTAACTTTGCTGATACTGTAACCTCTCACTGTGGTCCAGGTGTTAACCCTCCATCCATTTTCTCTCTCCGTTGTCTCCTCTCTTCTCAGTCGCCCTCCACCTGTCTCTTCTCTCTCCCGCCACCTCTCACCCGGGGTAATTGCTCTGTGAGCTCGACGGCACCTTCCGAACGACACCCCCCGTTTCCTCCCGCCGCTCTCATAGTCTGGGCCCGGTAACACCAATCTCGGCGAGGGCACGACATCATTTTGCGTAACTGGCCCTCGTGATGGAGATGGCATAATTGTCCTAATTAGTGGGGCTCGTATCGGGGCGGCCGCCGCTCTGACCCACGCCGGCCGGAGTCCATATGGTGGGAGGCTGATAATGAGCCAGTTAATGTGCTGTGTGTCCATCAGCGAGAGACACTCAGTATGGACATTGTGCCAAAGAGATAAAGGGGGTTTTACTCTCTTCGCCTTCTTTTTTATTTCCAATACTACCTTAGTCATATTAATTTTTATTTTGTGCACAAAAAAGTCAAAATTCACTCCAAATGTATGTGCTTAATTAGTCATACAGTTGGCGTTGATTTTGTCAGTAATTAGAGACATCCTGACCCGCTATCATAAACGGTGATTTCAAACGGTTTCATTTTATGAATAATTTGTTCCTGGCCATGTCTCTGAGCTCCCATCATGCAGCTGTGTCACTATTTCATTTTGTGACTCTGTTCTGTCAATGCATACGAGATGTATTGCTGGTTCAAATGAAAGTAATACAAATCTAATGGCCAGTAATGAGATGCTGTTTCGCCGTTATTGGATGTGGGCTGGGTCTATTCCAGTGTGTGTGTGTGTGTGTGTGTGTGTGTGTGTGTGTGTGTGTGTGTGTGTGTGTGTGTGTGTGTGTGTGTGTGTGTGTGTGTGTGTGTGTGTGCATTCTCAATGATGTGTATGATTTGATATTAATAAAGCCATACTTTATGCTCCAGGGAGCAAACACTGACCAAGATTCAGATTAGGGCCTTAATGGCTTCCAGGCCTGGGGCTAAATTGAAATGTAAAAGCCCAAACCAAACATCATTTAGTCCTTATATTTCTTGATGTGGCCCAGTGAGTGGAAATTGGAGGCATGTAGCTGTTAAACTGTAATTTGCTTTGTTCCATGCAAACATTGCATTGAAGAGGCTGCACTACTTGAACAAAGACGCACGTCTGGATTTGCATTGAGATGCTGTTCAGTTAATCTGCTTCCACTCAGCAGTCCCCTTCCAATGAATTCAACTGTTTAAGTATATAGCAGTTATTCCTCTGTTGTGTATTAGTCAGTGCTGAAAGTGTTTTCCACTAGATAAAATATCTGACACATTATTTATCCCAAATATCTTGGTTTCTTCTTTTCTAAGGTCACATTGTTCTGGTGTCTTACGTAATACACCTAGGTAAAAAATATTGTAGTGTTTTGTTTTTCTCTTTTATTTCCAAAAGTAAACAAAAAGTAATCAGGTTACATTACTTTTATAATTTGATACCCATTTTAGTTTACCAATTACATTTTGTTAGTAATTGCAATAGATACAATTCAAAGTTACCCTCCCAACTCTGGTTATATAATGTATGCAAGTCATGTAATACAAATAAGTGGAGAACAACAGGATACAAACATGTCAAGTGGCACTTACCCGAAACATAGATAGTCCAGTTCTATCCCGTAGTGTGATGTCTCCTGCAGTATGAATTGTAATAGCATAACTCATTTCCTGTCTTTTCTGTTGGTTGATGTTTTTTAATTTGTCCAATACTTTGGTTGCTTCTGAATCGAAGGCATTCCTTTTATCATCAACTCAGCTGCCCTTTGTGTCATTTAGAAAATATTAGCTAACACGCATACAAATGCTTGGCATCACTTTTTTAGGCACTGGATAGACTTATGTGTAAAGCTATGACGCTCCACTGTCAGGACCTGGACACAAACTGATGAACCCAAATGCACGACCCAGAGACAAAGTCTTGAATATAAAAAAAAATGTATATTTATTTATACAATTCAGGTAATCCCTCTTAACAGAGTAGGTGGTGGAAATATCAAAAGGCGCTCACAAGGAAGAAAAAACGCCGGGTTACGTATTGTAACCCTTGTTATATTAGCACAGGCGGGGCCCTCTACTGGACTCTATGGGTACTACCTTATCATGCAAGCATTCACCTACTGAGATTTCTATGGACGTAGCCGGCCCCGGGGCGGGCCTACTTGAATGTGTGCGCATCTCACTTCCGTATAAAAGGAGGCCTCGATTCCTGACCACCATCCTACACCACTCTTCAGCGAGCGGTATAGGACAGACAGTGCCCCAAGGCAGAGGGCTCCGCCTTTGCTAATATAACAAGGGTTACAATACGTAACCCGGCGTTATATCTCTCACAGGCTGTATGCACGCACTGTCGTCCAGCACACCGTTCCACCTCACTTTCCCTGACCGGCTTTAGCAGCCATTGGGCATCACTCACCTCTCCCTCGGTTGTAACCGTGGAGAAGTCAGGCTGCGGCTGATAGAGCACACCCTGACGCGCTGGACTCGCGAAAAAAGTGTGCTCGAAAAACAGTGCTGTGGGCTCCCCTGCGTCCGCCTATAGGCAGACAGGTAAAAACCCGCAGCCCTGTATGGGTTCACTATGCACTCTCCCTCCTGAGTCCCTAAAGAGCACGGGGAGAACGCAAGTGCCCCCTATGTGCCCACACTCAAACACTGACCCCGTGCAGAGTGTGTACGGACTATAGTATGGAGGGCTCTCCCCCTCCTGCGCCCAGGCCGGCGAGGGGAGCCCTCCAGCCCTGAAAGGGGCCCAGAGCACTCCAAGTCACCCCGCGACCCTCCAGGGGTCCGGAGAAACGTAAGGTTATTTACGCCCAGGGAGAGGGTCAGATGCCCACTGACCAACCCCCCCGCCCTCATCAGTCCTGTGTTACCCCAGCAAGCACAGGCGTTGAGAAAGAGCCAGACATATCCAAGAGATAAAACTTTATGAAGGGGACTGGCGTTGACCAAGACGCCGCCGTGCATATATCCTCCACACTCACACCGTTGAATAAGGCTGTTGATGCAGCCATACTGTAGCTCGTGTGGAGTGCGCACAGGCAGGCTCTCCCTGCCTGCTCGTAGGCATGCGCAATTCCTTCGCAAAGCCAGCCTGCCAGGCGTTTATTGGACAGAGCTTTTCCAGTCACCCCGCCCCCGAAGCACACAAACAGCTGTTCAGTGCGTCTCAGGGTAGCTGTGCGCTCTACATAACATGCTAACGCGCGCACCGGGCAGAGGAGGTGTAATTTAGCTTCCCTGGTCCCACCATGGGGTGGAAGACTAAATCCCCCCAACTGAATAACCCTCGACCTGAACGTACTCCTTAGGCTCTTGGGCAGGGGCGGACTGGGACTACAAATCAGCCCGGGACTCTCGACCAGCCCACTTCGGTACCGCCGGCACACCGCGGTGCCGCAAGTAAATACCGCTAGTAAATTGTCGACTAATAATGAAGAAAATTAACACATTTGTTGCAATAGTAATTTATGCACTAACTACATTACTACTTGTACTACAACATTTGAATCATCAGTTCTTCCTCATTTTCCTCAATTGTTCATATTTGGTTTATTAAAATAATGATATTGTGGTCATTGTTAAAAAAAATCTGATATTATTATGAGTATTATTATTTGTGTAATGCACTTTCTGCCTTCCTGTCATCAGGAGTTAGAAATGTAATGGCTATGTAATTGATTTGATTAGAACCTTCATTATCCTAAACTGCTGGGACATTTCCCTAAGCCAATACCTTTATATTGTCTACTCTTCACTTACTTGTCAGCATAGGTTGGCATTGATGTACAGAGCCGACAGAAGACCTTGTTTATATTGGCATCATATTGAGAGGTGCAGCCAGTGACGACTCCTAAAACCAGGAAGGAAGCTGCTGGTTCCCTCGGCAAAAAGTAATGGGATTTCTCCACAGGGTTTTGGAACATACGTAGCTGGAAATAAGGTCTGGTGGAAAACAAACCTGTTTGATAAATGCACGTTTTGTTCAGCGGATAATCCTCCACATGTCTAATCTACTTTTATATTTCCGAACATTCAATAATCCTAATCGATAGATATAAAAAGGGTTTCAGGACGAACGTCACTGCAACCACTAGAAGCCCAACTCCATCGATCAAGCTGCCTAAAACTTTTCTCTCCTCTTCTTCTCATGCTTCCTATCACTCTCCTTTTTAACTCTCACGGTGACTTTCTTTTATTTGGAAGATTGGTTTTTTTGCCCGGCGCTTGGCCGGTTACCGCCTGGGTATTAAAAAACATTTTTGCGAATGGTTAGGGGGCGCGAATAGTCTTTGTAGTGGAAGGAGCGCGCCCTCCACACAGGAGCCGATCACGCTAACACTCCGCAGCAAACCAGCCCGTTTTGGCTTTTCACCCACAACGACAACCGAACTTCACGAACCGCTTATGTTGTTAGCGTTGATAAACGAAACAGTTTAACAAAATTGCCTAGTCAAATACCAATACCACAGGAAACATTTTTTAAAGCATATTGTTTTAGTGGCCGAGCGGGGCAAGGTGGGAAAGTAGCCCTACCTACGTTATGCCTGGCCCGGGTTGTCTAAATAGTGCTTCCGGCCACGGGCCATTTATAAGGTCCGACCCACAATCGTCCGAGCCGGCCCACTTCGAGTACGGCCCATCGGGATTAGTCCCGAACGTCCGATGGGCCAGTCGCCCTGCCGTCTTGGGCACACAAAGGGAGGTGTTCCGGTCTGGAGTGTCCGCGCCGCTCCGGTTCCACCCGAATCAGTACAGCACCGGGGTGCACGTCAGAGCGGTTGAACTCGGACACCTCCTTTGGCCTGACCGTTTAAGGCAAGTAGCAATGGCGTCTTCCACGACAGTGCCTTCAGGGAGGAGAGCTTCAGAGACTCAGATGGTTTTGTGACCAGAGCCTCGAGCACCAGCGGGCAGGTCCACTGTGGGACGGAGGCACCGCCACCACTGCGCAGCCTCACTGGACCCCCTGTAAAAACCGCAACATCAGTGGATGAAGAAAAGGGGGCTGGACCGGCCGTTGAATCACCTCCCATGAACAGAACGAGATGGCTGGCCTGCATACACTTTATAAGTAAAATAGCAGTCCTTCCCTGTCCCACCAAATAACTGTAAGAAGGACAAAAAAAGAAGCCTAACTCAACAGGAATAGGGGCCTATTTCTGCTCCTCACACCAATCGGCTGGAAACCCAGCCACTTTTGGGGACAGTAAACAGGCCTGTGAGTGGATCCCCTGCTTAGCTGCCTGGATTAGACTGCATAACGCTGCAGATCAATCCACCCTGTCCCTCAGCCTGTTCCCTCCTCAGGAGCCCAGCCTGAAGAGGGGACCGGGCCCAGAAGGTGGGGAAAGCCCCGATTGGCACCTGCCGCGTGAGACATCGCCCCCCAGAACTGGGGGATCGCCCCAGTGCTGGCCCAACCTTCATTGCGTCATTTCTGAGTAACACAGAGCCCCGACGCGGTCCGGGCTACCAGGATGACTGCCCAAACGTTCCGCCCTACTTCTCCAGGAGAGGAGAATTTGAAGACACAACGGTGGAAAAGGCGTAGAGCAGCTTCCTTGGCCATGGACTCGTGTGGAAAACGCGTCCACACCCCAAAGGCGGGTCATCCGCTCAGGGCCATGGAAAACCACAAGGGGCCAACAGTGTCTTGTTGCGCCGGCTGGCAAACAGATCCACTTCCCGCCTCCCGCAACTGGCCCAGATCCCGCTTCATCCACCACCTCCGGGTTGAAGCGTACACTCGCCTGGCAGGGGGCCGCCCTCCGAATGAGTCCGCCCCCTGTTCTCCCAGTCCCGGGATAATGAGAGGCTCTTCAGAGATAACACCACCTCGAAGCCTACAACCACAGCCTCTCCGCGTTGGCCCACCAAGGCGGCGAAGCCCGGACCCCGCCTGCCTGTTGTATAAGCCTGCGTGGTGTGTTGTCGCTCCAATACATGTCTACCTTTGGAATAGGGCATGAAAATGCGGAGGACTACACCTACCGCCCGTAGCTCTAGGAGGTTGGCCTGGTGCGTGTTCCGTTAGAGACCAGGCCCTATATCCCCTCTTCAGGCAGGTCCTCCCCGTCCCGTTCTGGGATCGTCCGTGAACACTGGTTGATGTAGGGAGGTTTACCCGCCCCAGTGGATACACCCCCTCGGAGGCACCTGGAGACCCCCAGAACCGGAGGTTGCCCCTCCACTTGAGGGGGAAGATGGTCCCCAAGCCGCCGGTTTGTGCCTCTTGGGATCCAAACCGCTGCTGGAGAACCACCTCTGCAGGCGGCCGCCATAATGCAGTAACAACACAACGGGAGACACCAAGAGACCCAGAGTCTGCAAGACAAGTTAAAGCGTTCACTGTTGCCGCCCTGGTCGCAGTCCTGTGCACCGCCCGGAGAAGGGACTTTTCCAATTGATCGCCAAAGCCCTAATTTGGGGTTAGTGTGTGACAATATTGTGCTGGCAAAACATTGCCTGTTCCGACCCAGCCATTGACATGATGTCGTCTAATGTAAAGAAAACCCATGCCCCGGGTGCGCAGCGGTTGAAGCGCTGTGGCGCACGGGAGTCGTTAACTCGTAGCTATCCCTTGAAGAGCAGAACTTACTACTCGCACACTCCACGTATGCACTTTCAGGTCCATGGTGGTGAACACCACACCCACCAGCCCATTAACTGTTTTAAAATTAACATTGCGAAATTCATGCGCAAATGTGAAGATCAGGGTGCGCCAAATCGAAATGAGAT
>NW_011333040.1:23499862-23517362 GCF_000735185.1 Notothenia coriiceps | reverse complement strand
AAACAAAAGCAAGGATGTGGTAATAATGTTGTGTCAGTGATTGGAAAGCAACTTTGAAAAAAATTGTAGCAGATGGGAATACACTATTAGTATGACAAATAGCACTGTTGTATTTTCAGGGGTAAGATTGAAGAGAAAAGATGAGCAGTCACAGAAAACGATCCCATGAGGGGAAAGCACCAGCAGAGAGCAAGAAACCAAAAGGTAAAGAACATGCAGGTGAGGTACAAAGGATTCAATGCTATGAATAAATTCCACAAAACAAGCTCAATAAGTAACTAATTTTATGCTTTAAAATGTTTATTGATTAAAACAATTAAATGGTTTCTCCGATAACGCTCACTCACTGAATAGTGTAATTTGAATAAAATGTTATGTAACTCGTGGTTTGAAATATCTATAACATTGATGTTTGTGCAGTCTCTGATTGCTCTATTTTTTGCACATCTTAAACGTAATTGAGGCCGTTTTTGTTTTCTTTTAGTGTCATATTATGGTCTGTATAATCAGGGAGCCAGGTGTTACCTCAACAGTGTCCTTCATGTTCTCTTCATGACACCAGAACTCCATAAAAGGTTGGAAACAGCTGCTTTCACCTCGGGACTGTGGGAAACAGTATTTCGATCTTTCTGTGTTTTGAGATTGACAATAAAGTTGACTTGACTAATAAATAGGAAATATAGACAAGACCATTTTTGTCAAGTATCGACAGGATACAGTTTTAAGTGATTGTCTTCTCACCAAACAGTAGATATTGCTGTTTGGTGAGAAGGCAATCTGTTTAAATGAGAAATCTTTGGTTGGTGCCCATAGATAAGTTGAACCAGACTTCATAAAGACAAGAAAAGTCTGGCATATAATTAAACAGTAATACATGCATGCAACTTAACCATTAGATTTTGTTAACTGCTCTTACCTCAGACACCAAACATTGCAATGAGATGATATTTGTATTTAATAACTATTTATCATGATGATGTTAAGGTTAAAAGAGATAGTAAATTGTCACCAATGAACTGCCCTCTTTCCACAGGTTGCATTCACGATCACCGATCATGGATCAAGAGCTGGGGAAAGTGTTTAAGAAAATGAAAGTAGAAAAATGTGGAACAGAAAACATCACAGAGAGTTTGGGGATTAAAAACGGTAAGTTTGTCAGCAATCAATTAAAAAAAAGGAAGAAAGTGAAATTGCTATAGTTTCACTGAAGACGCTTTACTGTTATCTAATGTACATTTGATTTTCAGTTCATCAACAACATGATGCTGCCGAATGCCTGGAGTTGATTTTACAAAAAGTCAGTCCAAACGCCTCTGAGGTGAGCGCTTACAAATCTATTGAGTTGACAGCCAACAAATAAATCAGTTGTTTATACTTTATAAGAGATATTTCTATTTCAAGGTGTTCAAAGGAGAGCTGACATACATGACAAAATGCTCCAAAGGCCACATCATCAACGAAGAGACAAATCCATTCTGGACTCTTCCACTGTCGCTAAAAAATACCCATGATGCAACATACAACGTGGTAGGCAGCTTGTGTTTTTATTGTAAAACGTTTTCTTCCAAAAATAAGTCGAGTCACATGGACTTAACTTTATTTATTTTATTATTTTTAAGTTAAGAACCCATTCTATTGTCTAAAGAAGCTCTTAATAATACCGCTGATCTGTAAGTACACATTTTAAAGCAATATATAACCATTAATTACAGCTAATAAAAAACCCTGCTAGTGACAGAATGAAAAAAAGGAGAGAAAAAAGGACAACAGTGCAATTTCTACGAAGATGTAAAATTGCTAACCCAATGTGGAATTTGTTACAACGTTTTTGTTTTTACAGGAAAGAGGCTTTGAAAGGACTTTTCAGACAAAATCATACAGCGGAGACAGCATGGTGTACTGCAACGAGTGTGAAAAGAAAACAGAGGCGACAAGTGTGAGTTTTCAAAAGCCAAATGGGGCCTGAACACATGTTATAGTGAAATCAGATGAACAGTTTTACTTAAAGAAATCGTTCTAAAAGCTGCAGTGTTGAATATCTTCTTGTGTTGTTCAGGGATGTGACATGGATACATTTCCCCAGATCTTGGTCCTACTCCTGAAGAGATTTGAATTTGACTTCAACACCAAGTCATATTTCAAATCAGACTGCAGTGTGGACGTGCCATATACATTACAGAAAAAGGCAAGGGGGAGAAACTTTAAAAGATGTTCATTAATACACTTTTGCTTTTAAATTTTGTTTTGCACCCGTCTCTGCTCTTCATCATAGGACAAGAAGTACTCGCTGTATGGGATGGTGAATCACTATGGCAGTCTGAGAGGTGGACATTACACCGCCACCCTCCTGTCCAATGAGGACGAAACCTGGTATGAGTTCAACGACGACACCGTCAACAAGGTGAGGATTCATTTACACATCCGTTAGCATCGCACATATTCAAAATCCTCACATATTTCTATTTGTTAAATGTTGCAGGTTGAAGAGCAACCATCTGCACAAACTACGAGGTATGTTTGAATAATTATATTTTAAATATTTTAAACAATCTTACCACAAGGTCCATTTAGTTTGTCTAGCTTTGGTGGAATTGTAGAATAAATGTTCCCTTTTTGGACACAAAGGACTAAAAATGCTGCGAAGATCATATTNGTACACACACACACACACACACACACACACACACACACACACACACACACACACACACACACACACACACACACACACACACACTATGCAGTCTCCAGTATCTGCTTTAATAACTATCATCAATACTGCTTTCCTATCCTTCATTATCCCAGACAGCCCATCATTACACCCACACAGGTGTGGCTCCTGGCTCTGATGGGTAAACATTAAGGTGATCGTACTATCAACGCTGCATAACAATATAACATGGCTCCCTTTTCTGGATGTGCCGGAAGAAAAATCAATTCCAAGCCTCAAAGCTCCGTCATTATTTCTTCTGAGACACACTTTGCGTTTGATATGGAAATAGGAGAGTAGCAATTGAGTACAGAGGAAGAGAGAGAGCTAGTGTGTGTGTGTGTGTGTTAACCGTCTGTGCTTCTGCAGTGTTTGTCTAAAGTGCGTTTTGAGTGGATGTGAAGTATCATTTATAAAAGGGCCGTGCTCCTCTCTCTGTCTGCTGGTGATAAAGGAGAATGGGAGACTTGGGCTTGAACTGATGATACTGTTTTATTTTTTTATATTTATGCTAATAGCTGTTATTTGTGCAAATACTCATTATCTTTTAATGGTTTCCTTTTGATGCAAGAACATGTCAAGTCCCTTCTCCAGGGTGTCTCTAGGAAAATGCCTCTGAATCTGCTTTAGTAGCCCTCATTTAAGTATCCTTAATGTTTAGCATTGAATTAACACTAGCACTTGTATTGATTGTATCTATTGATATGATGTGTCCTGCTACACTTTCAATCAAACCTGGTTCTGCCCGGTACAAACCTACCTGTTTTCCACTGAGTTACGTTGGCATAGTTTCAGTCGCCTCATATGTCTTACATTTTTTTAAATATCTGTTGTTGTGCCAGTTGGAGAAAGCATAACCCTAAAGGAGGCTTGATTTAAGAATTTGGTCTTCAGCTCTCCTCGTAGCATGCTAGCTACATTTATGATAAATGATTAGCATGTGGAGGTCTCTATTTAATAACACTCAATATTACGATTGTCTCTAACACTTTCCTTTGTGTACAAACAGGATGTTAGAATTGAAAGAGTATGAATGTCAAGAGAGAAAGGACAAAGTGTGAACCAAATAGGTTAGAAAGGCACAAAGTGGTTTTAAAATAACAGCAAGAAGTAATTAAAAGAGAGAATTGAACGTGACGAGTCTTTCACACCTTCTCATGGTTGCCGGGCAGAACTATAGGTGGTCTGTAGAGGTGTGATGGTGGAGGAAATAATGAGCCGTTTATGATGGAGGCAGTTTGAGCTTTGAACAGCTAAATGCGTCCAATGGATGAAGTAAGACCCCGTGTTATCTTACACATTTCTAGTAACTGCACACACAGATCAGTTTAGCTGTCTTGTAATTCATTTTAAACAGTTGCTAGAAGATACACACTTACACATAATACCAATTGTGTCGTGACGTGAATTCACAGTAAACAATGGATGCCTGGCACGCTTGGGAATCCTCAGCCAATATTCATGTCGTGTGTGTGCCATTGCTCATCCATGTTTGTCATCTCACCATCGCCACGTATCCCAATGCTCACACACACCCTGGCACACTTTCTTCTCACACGGTGCCAGCTGCTCTCCCATCCCCATCCCCATCCTCTCCCGTTTACCGAGCGGTACATGGATGGATTTTAGTCTGCACGCACATCTCCCCAGCTACAGACTCATCCCTGCAGTTACATAAGAGCCATGCAAAGGCTTACAAATCAGATTATAATAGCTGCAGGCCGCAAACTTGGAGAGGATAGAGGTCAGGAAGCAACATGGAGAGCCAGAGGACTGATGTTGGCATGAGTGTGGACGGGAGAGACGTTGGCATCTTGTCCTGTCTACACTCGACGCCCACCTTTTCTGCAGGTATTGAAATGTCAGCCGCTAATTTAGGGTTACACTGCAGTTCCCTGTTAAACCCTTGTTTCTCTGTGGGTTTGTGCAACATCACAACCAGGCGTAACGGCAACATTTGTCCCCGCTAATTCAGCCACAGGCCTTGATTTTCTGCTGGATTACTATCATCCTGAAACAGCTGTACTTGGAGCAGGATCCAGCCGCCCCCACGCTGGCTCTGAACGCCAGGATTTAAGAATAACAAACGGATTTAAGAATAACAAACGGATTTTCCTTGATTCCACAAGAGCACAGGTCTATTCTCAGGACGGCCTGTACTGTGCGCTTCTATTCAGTCATAATCATCCGCTGTTCAGTCCCTCTCGTGCTATAGTATTTTTAGGTTTACAGTAGGTTTGATTTTGCTTTTTAATAAAGGTTCTGCTTCTTGTTTAAGTACTTGTCTCTAACCACAGTTTGGTCCTTCTGGTGCTTTAGTATGTTAAAGTATACAGGAGGCAGTGTGTGTTCCAGTTGTGATGAATTTAGAGAGACATATTGTTGAGTCACAGTCCATCAGTGAATATAATCGGCGCAGTGCAGCATGAGAAACGTGGCAATGAGAACAGCGAGGCCTTGAGGGTGTTTGGAGGTGAGAAGAGCGAAAAAGGGAGTGATAAAGACACAGTGGGAAGAAGAGAGGGAGAAATCTGAAAAAAGGAAACAAGTGAAATATCTCCTGGGCATTGTTATGCAATTGTTTCTGACTTTTAAGATTTGGAAGTCGTATTCCCCACCGACCCAAGCCGCTCTGATTTATCGTCCTCCTCATCTCTCACAACAGAAAATGTGAAAATGAAGAGTTTGAAGGAAAGAAAAGGGTGAAATATATTTAAACTTTGTAAATGAGCAGGAGAAACATGTAAGGAGACACCTTCACAGTGGGGAGCAGGTAGGTGTTTGAAAGCTGTCAGGAGGTGGAGGAGGAGTATAGCTTCACTAATCACTCTTGTCATTTTTAATCTGCCTGTTCCACCCTGGGCGTATTTAAAGCAGGGGCCTTCATGTGCCCGGCCGGGATTAGACTAGTGAGCATGAGAGGAGGAGGGAGGGAGGAGGGAGCAGCAGCACAGCACACTCCTAGTGCCTCACATTGGGCGCCATGTGACGGATGCTAATGTTAACAGCACTGTTGTGAATGCTACAAATAAATAGATTATTGAAAAAAGACTTTAACATTATAACACTATTAGTACAGTACAGTTTGTAAGGACCTCTGCATTCATGCGTACATCATGAATATACAGTACCATGTTGAACTAGCACATGTCCCACCTTGCATGCATTTGAGGAATAGTATTGGCAGGCCAGGTGTCCATGTTCACACGATACATGTAACCTGATTGGTTCCTATGCCCCGACCAACGGGACGTCCTGACCCTGACCACCTGAGGTCAACCTCAACCATCTGTTTGCTTCTTAACATATTTTAATAATATGTTTTACAAATCCTTGAACAAACCTCACTTTTTTTTTTATCCTATACTTTCCAGTGCTTTAAGTTTATTGAAAGAGTGTAAAGGAAATGTTGGATACAGTACCACAAGCACTATTGCTTTGCAGAGTTAAGAAATATTTGGATACAAATGCTTAACTGTTAAGCTTTTGATTGAAGAGTTTGTCTCTCCCTAGAGCATTTCTTTTGTAAAGACTAATCCACTAATGTTTGACAAAGCACATGATTTAGAAAAAGAAGTGTAGAAACATGAGAAACAAGCCCACATCGAAACTCTGGGTGTGCATGTGTAGATATGATGCTGTAGTATTGGTCATATACTCTGTTCTGCAGTGAGAAGCGTAATCTAATCCTGCACTTCCTTTGAAAAGCAGACGCGTTACGTGTCAGAGTGCGTCTCTGATCGGTTTCCTCCTCAGCCGTTTAATAGAATTAACTCAAGGTGTCCTACAGGTGTAAAACCCTGCTGTCCCAACTCTCCTGTGGGCCAGCAGTGCTCAATTGGCTCTTTGAAGGAAAGACTGTCGGCCTGCAGGTGAATTTTCTCTGCTGATTCAACACACCAGAGTGGGATCCAATACCTGCTAATGGTTTGTTGTTGTAGGGACAGAAGGAGAAATTACAACATCTATCAGTGTTCGCTGAAACCCTTAGAGTCGAGAGCAGTCTTTCAATAACATAGATTTTTTTTTCTTTTAAGGAACATCAAGCGAAATACATTTATCCCACTTGTTTTTGCCATTAATATTGATTGATAGATTGATACCACTACACATGAGAGCTGTATCAATCTGCTCATCTAAATCACATCAAGAGATTGAAATGTGCATTTTTGAAATGGTGAATTTCTTTATTCCTTTCAACCTGAAAAGCTGTTTTTAAATCAAGCATTTCTTAACTGACGATGTGAAATAAAACCATTCATCTCATCTGTTTGTACCTCAAATGGTTTGATTCTAATCTCCCTTATCTTCTCACCCTTCAGCTCTCTTCAGTATTTCTTAAAATATCTATCATTAATATTTAAGTGTTTAGATTTACACACATTAGAACAACATTACATTGACTGTGAATTGTGTTGAAGTTGAAATGAATTGTAATATTATAGTCTTACTGATCAATGTGCTGGTATTTAATGGATCAGTAGTTTGATCAGTTTTACAATCGTGCTTTTCAATAAAGGCAAAGTGAAGTAAAGTAAGTTATATCGTGGTTTTAAGATTCACCAATTCTTCCAAAACGTTCATAATCTCAGTACCGAAGCTGCACAGGTTACCAACTTTTGACCTCTGCCCTTATAATGTGGATATATAAGCTTATAATGTGGATATATATGCTTATAATGTGGATATATATGCTTATAATGTGGGTATATAAGCTTATAATGTGGGTATATAAGCTTATAATGTGGATATATATGCTTATAATGTGGGTATATAAGCTTATAATGTGGGTATATATGCTTATAATGTGGGTATATATGCTTATAATGTGGATATATATGCTTATAATGTGGATATATATGCTTATAATGTGGGTATATATGCTTATAATGTGGGTATATATGCTTATAATGTGGATATATATGCTTATAATGTGGGTATACAGTATATGCTTATAATGTGGGTGAAAACTGTTATTGTAGACTCATCCATGTGTAAGCAAATAGGGAAAAAGAGTAATCAATTTGAACCTTTTTTTAGGTTTCCATTGAGATCAGTCATGACTTGACAAACTTGACCAGACAGAATCCGTCTCAGCAGTAAATGCACTTTAAGGCCGACCTTACATGACGCTGAATGGCCGCTTTAACACACCTTGTTTAGTCACCTGAGCCTCTGAATGCTGATGTAACGTTTAGAGATCGGCCGTGAGAGCATGTCGGGACACTCTGCTGTCTGGCCCATGAGAGATTTTAGGACAAACACACAGGGGAGGATGGGCTGCAGCCTCTAGCAAAATCTCTGGGTTACTTCCTCTCCACATTTAGAGTATTTCATCTGGTCTGACTTGGGTTACGTGCAGGAGACAATGCGAGAGTAAGGAGAGATATCTTATTCATCATATGAACTAGTCATCAAGGTTTTCTGAGTGTAATTAGAGTTATATATTCATTTGCTCAGTCCACCTCTTTGATCCTGATATCTCTGTTCCATTGAAAGCATCACAATGATAATCTGTACAGACACTCACATGAACTGTATCAACCTGGATGGATTGCCATGGACTTCGGTTCCGGCATTCACGCCACTCAGGATTAATTGTAATAACCCTGTATTGAAGCTCCAAATGCCTGTAAATACAATGACCATTCCTTTGATAAGAAAATGTTAATATGCTAATTTAAGATATGGAACATTGTTAACATATCATCAGCTGAAATGTTAACATTGTTTTTGTGAGCCTTTTTGTACACTAGCATTGCTGTAGACTCTTTTTATATTTACTTTTAGCTGCGGTTATTCTCGTTTCTCCATCTTTCCTCCTGACTTAATTGGATTTCAGCTTTCGTTCCTTCTTTCTTCTTTTGTACCCGGAGTGCTTTCGGCTTCCTTCCTCCCTGCACATTGTCAAAGTTCCCCTCCAGTCAAAATGGGTTTCTTGCTAGTTGTCTCTTCACTTGGTTTTTTGAGCTTCATTGTGCAGAATGACGTACATTAAATGCAGAGTTTGACGTAAAAGGTTTTTTGTAGGACACAAAAATTCTCTACGCTTACCTTAAATCTCAGTTCAAGACAAGGATGAGCAGGATTTTGAAAGCAAGTGATTTTCCAGCACTCACGAGTGGTTTTTAAAAGGGGGGGACATTTTTTGTTGAGTAGTTTAACTTTTGAAATACAATATTTGTATGTTCATATATTCTGGATTTTATAACGAGGTAGTAGATATTTCGACAAGGTCTTTGAGCTTTTTTATTGAAAAAAAACACATTGAGCACAAATTATTATTCAAAGCAGACTAGATATTATATTTTAAAAGCTCTTGAGGGGGATCCGTAAATTAAATCAAATTAGTGTGCTGCAGCGTGTTAGGCTCACACACGGCTCCAGCTCTGCAGTGAAACCTTATCCCTGCATTGCCTCTTTGTCTATCAGTATCACAAATCAGCTGCATGTCCATTTATGAGCCTTCACTACTACGAGTGCTCTGTGTGTGACGTAGCAGCCCGCGACGTCCCAGATTACATATAATCTACGCAACTGCTGTTATTTCCCAACTGCGCATTTTACTCATCCCTTCAAGGTTCACTTCACACTGCTGTGTCGTTCACCTTGTTGTGTCCTTCCCCTGCAGGGAGGGAGAGAATGGGAGGGCGGAGAGAGAGAGAGAGAGAGATGATGGCTGGAGAAATGAGGGGACAGATAATGGGGGACAAAAACAAATCAGTAATGTGAAAAAGCACCGTGACGTTGCTGTTTAGATTTCTTGGCTGTTAGGCGAGGTGTGTAACTCACAGCGAGCAGAGGATCAATCATCAGTCCCGCTGTTATTGGCTGTGACATGCTATACAGTCCTTTAGTGTCTCTGTGTGTGTGTGTGTACGTTTTCTTGGCATCTCTCTTCATCACTGCCGTCTCCTCAGCTTGCAGCCCTGAAAGCACAACACTGGCTCTGCCTTTGCTCTCCTCTCTGGTGTCTGGGGTTGAGCGTGCGTTGACAGCAGCCATGGGCAGCGGCATGCACAGCAGTGCTGCTCCACTTACTGAAAACAGCCACCAACAGCCCATTTTTATTCATTCAGTTGCTCTTCCCCTGCCTGGATATACCCATCTCCCCACAGGCACCGCTTGACTGAGTTGTTTTTCATCCATTTAGCTTAAGAAATAAGTGACTGACTCCCTCGACTCCCTTCTCTAAGCTAAGGGATTCAGAGATGTGGGACACACAGAGAGGCACAGATAAATATGGCTGAATTCAGAGGTTTGAATACTGTGTGAAGTGAGTCTTACTGCGTCACTCACTTGATGCATGTAGGTGTTCATGGGGTAATTATCGAAAGTGCTTAGCGGGGCTGTTTCCCTTCCCAAAATAGGCCATAATTCAGAGGCGGAAATGTGAAGCTGTGTGAAGAACAATATGTGGTCGAGTTCAGTCGGAAAATGTCTGGCAACTGGCTCAGGTTTTCTGCTTATGCTTCCATCTTCCTCTGTCCATATGGGCTGAGTGGGCAAGAAGAATTGTGGAGGAGATAACATGCTTGATCATTTATACTGCTTATTGTTATAATAAAATAAAATGTAATGGTGGTTGGTAGGAAATGTGATTTTAGCGGTTTTGGTATTTAATTAATGGTTTTAGTCATTCTTCCCAGTTCTAGCTTTTCAATAATGAGGATTTCTAGTATGTATTTGTCAAATGTGATTATAAACTCAATATATTTAGTTTCTGGATACTTGGTAGATTAAATCAAACAATGTGCTGTATGACATTTTTCTTAATTTTCCAGGATTCTAAGCGTCATTGACAACACGTTTTAAGATGAATTGAAAACATCATGATGGCTGAACGCAGCCCTGATTTGTAACAACCTGTTTTCAGTTCAGTTTTTTTATCACCATTATTACAGTCAAACTACTGGCCAATTTTAATTCAACTTTGATGACAGGGTGATGCACGGCCACAGGAAGAACCCAGATCCTTCTCAAGGGGCAGATACACCATTTATTTTTTAATTCCTGATAACATTGAGAGATTTAGACACCAGTTTCTTTCGAGTTACAGCCATCAATTAACAGCTTAATGTACGATGTTGGATGCAAAGCCAAGTAAACCTACTCTGCTCCCTGCATACATGTAATAGTTGTTATATAAATGTCAGTCACATTTGCAAGCTTTTTTCTCTCTGTTCAACCTGGTGTGAAACATTAATCACCATCTTGGGTCAGAACATCGGACTAATTCTCTCTGTAGGGAAAATAATAATTGCTAATATCCTCGAGCAGCACCAAAATAGTGGCTGTGTCATTAGGCACATCCATGACTCACTGGTTCATGCTGTTGAAAAAAAAATATATACTAATAAGGGCTAAAGAAGAAAAAAGAAACCTCTCTTTGATGTTCTCCTTCTCTCCGTCAATACATCAGCGCAGATGATTAATGGAGCCTGTGTGTCAATGTGAAATGTATTCACCAGTTTCTATCCAGAGCAGCAGTCTGTACATTCACATTGCGTATATGGATCAGACTAAGTGGTAATGCACATGTAACCGCAGTCACATGGTTTCCCAGGTGTGATGCAGTTCAGTATGTGATTAGACGGCTTGGATGAACTCCAGAAGTGTCACTATGTTCGTCTCGTGGTGGCACAGATGCATCTCACACGCGATGAACACGGACCGTGTCACACGTTGACGATACGCCGTGTTATTTTGCAGCCAAACATCTGATACGAACACCTCTATACAGTATGTAACAGCTCGTGTGTCTTTGTGGTCTGTGAGCATCAGGTTTGACAGAAGAAAAGGATGCACACACACACACACACACGACAAAAAAACACAGCACCTGATAATCCAGGTAGCTGTCTCCATGGCAACAAGCTCAAGGATGGTTTGAAGACATTGTATTGATGCGCTGAAGTGACTGACAGGAAGTGTGTGTGTGTGTGTGTGTGTGTGTGTGTGTGTGTGTGTGTGTCAGAGCCATTTATGTAAAAACACAGCGTGTGTGTGCGTGCATGCATGCATTGCATTCCTGTCAGAAAATTGAGCTGTTTCACAAGCGGGATAAGAAGACACTTTTTGCTCGGATGAGTCATACTGTAGAGCACCAATCCTCAGAAAGTCTTACGCTGCATAAACTTGTGCGGCTTATTTCTTATAACATAACCCCCGCACTCACTCTGTCACCAATCACGCTCTGCCCCCGCTATTCTTTAACTCGCTTAATCTTCCTCCCTATTTCAGGATGTTTTAATAGTTTGACAATAGAAGAAAATGACATCCCGGGAAAAGACAAAAGCTATAAAAACAGCACAATGTCATTTGTCATTGTTTTCACTCGAGGAAAGACTTCACAGTGACCTTAGCTTTCATGGATCCTTTAGTCACGCGTCGTGACGTTCCCTGAAAGTTTCCCCTCCCTGCAGCCCACCCTCTGAGGGGCTTGTCTGGCCTGGTTGTGTCAGATTTCTGGTCCCTCAAGCCATCTGGTTACATCACAGGCTGGAGCAGCACGGCGGCACATCTGCAAATATTACAAGCCAGAGAAAGACAGGGGGAGGACAGGAGCCCACAGGAGTTATGTTTATATATCTGCGCACGTGGACTTGTGCCATGTCTGAAGCTATAAGAGCCAGCGCTCTCAGCCTGTTGCTGCCCATTCTCCATCTCTTCCTCTGCTGCGGCAGTGATGGAGAATCTCTGCATTGCTGAGCGTGACCCTGTCCTGCCTGAGGTCGGACACTGCCTGTCGAGTCTAGACTGAGGGTGTGTGTGTGTGTGTGTGTGTGTGTGTGTGTGTGTGTGTGTGTGTGTGTGTGTGTGTGTGTGTGTGTGTGTGTGTGTGTGTGTGTGTGTGTGTGTGTGTGCGCATACAAATCTGTTGGTACAAATATATTAAAAAAACACCAGGCTCGGGGGGGTTTCATCACACAGGTCATGATGTTGTAATATCCCATTTATTTATAGCACATAATCTGTTGACAAACCAGTTTTTGATTTATCCTATTTTAATTTATATGTGCACAGTTTATTTTACTACTTTACATTTTTAGTTGCATCATTGAGGTATTTGCACTATTGTGAACTATTGTGAATATGCTTTATGCCATATATATATATGGAATATATCCATGAGGAGTTTATCTGAGGCTTCACAGGATGAATAAGAAGTGAAAGCATATTTCTGCTATACAAACATCTCTATTTTTACTTTATTTCATACTGAACCTTATATCTATCTTTAGTCGTCTAAAAACAATTCAAATGCACCATTCTTAGATAAAAACATTCAATATGTGTCTGTACCGCCCAGAACTTGACATGACATTTGAGCAAGACAAGAAGACAGTGTTTGTTTAATAGTAAGGGCTCTCTACCTTTGAAATAAATATATTCTGCTATAATAATAGTGTGGCAGTTCTACACACATACACACACACACACACACACACACACACACACACACACACACACACACACACACACACACACACACACACACACACACACACACACACACGCACACACTTGTCCGTTCAAACCTCCTTAAGATCATTAACACTGATGTGAA
The DNA here is from genome assembly GCF_000735185.1 of Notothenia coriiceps. NCBI lineage: Eukaryota > Metazoa > Chordata > Actinopteri > Perciformes > Nototheniidae > Notothenia > Notothenia coriiceps. The sequence goes on along the minus strand of NW_011333040.1, from coordinate 23,504,082 downwards.
GTGACACTTGCGTTGTTTTATCTGCGAGCACCGGTGTTGATGCAGTGAGAGGTGAGGCTCACATCAAAGTATAATCATAAATGAAATGGGTTTCTGCTCTATGAAGCACAAGGTCAGGCTGATATGTGTGTGTGTGTTGTCGGACATTATCTTAGTAGAGAGCCTGTGACCTGCTGCTCACACACTGATTCACTCTGCACATGCTGACGGGGGAAACCACTTTCTTGTGTCGAGTCACTTAGCATGTCATTTAATAAAGGGCAACATCTGATTAGTTCCTTATTATCTCATAAACCTGTGTGTCAGACTACAGTCCAGTGTGCGTACATAATATAATTATATAAGCATTTCCATTTGAACAGACACAGTCTCAGAAAGGAATCGTACAATTTCTGATCAAAGGGATTTTCTTTATTTGTTGGATCTCTGCAGAGTATGTGTGATATTTAAGATGAAGTTCTTTTGATGATACTTTGGCACGACTTCATTTCAGTTTTGAGCATTGCAGAAATGGATTAACCTTTCTGGAGTTTGCAGTGTTTCATATTTTCACATCATCATTTTGTCAAGCGGATTCAAGCTTTTCTAACAAACGTGTTTGTTCTGTTTTGCAGAAAGTGAGTGAGAAAGTTGGAGGGGCAGAAGGAACGAAGCTCGATGACGACTTCACTGAAATGGAGAAGGCAAGTCTGAAATCTTTGCATTATCGCTTAGGAAAGAAAACACACGCTTTGTCTTGTTATTAGTTTACATAAAGATCTTTCAAATCTTGTTGGACTTGTGTTTATCACTTGCTGTCATGTTGGAAAACTGCTTACAAGTTATTAGAAGATCAAACGCAAAGAACCATCAGAAAGATTTCTCAGCACAGTTTTAGTAAATCTAAAATATTAATAAATTGCACACATGTTGTTGCTCTTAATGGGGAGTCAACAGTGAATGCTCGCACACATTGATGGCCCACATCAAATCAAATCAATTTCTGAGCCATATTATCTTTATGTATGTGTAAATGTGAGTACTTGTGTATTTTGAGCATCACCACAAATATATATATGTATTTATTTATAGAAGGACCATGCATACAAATACATTAATCTCAGCAAAGAGAAGAGATGCAATATGCCAGATTATAGCTAATTTCCATCTGTGGTCCTCAGGCAGGTTCATAACAATCAATAAACAAATAATAACATTGCATAATCTCTATCAGTCAAACCATTTAAAAACCTGATTTAAGTACAGCTCAATAAATTAATACATAGTACACTTGAAATACACTACATGATCTCGGTCACTCAAATAATTACAAAGCCTGATTTAAATACAGGTTAAGAACATAATACTTAGTACACTTCAAATACACTTAAATAAAATATCTAAGATATAGTATGACGATACAGTTCAAATAAAAAAAACTCAGATTACAGTGTAATTAATGTTGGCATGACTGGTTGCTTAATATCATTTGTCATGTCAGTGCATGTGTGCTTAACCACGGACTGTATGGTTATACGTGATGCTGCGTGTGTGTCTCAGTGGTTGCAGTGTGCTGCAGAGAGAGAGGCTGAGTGTTGCAGAGCTGCTGGGAGCACTCGAGTCTCTACGCACTAAACAAGAACATCACAGGCAGCTCTCGCTTTGCCCGCCTCTCTCACACTTCAGAACAAAACAACACCTTCTCTTATCTGGTGTTTCTCTCACTGCTACATGCATAAAGGAATTTGTCTCTATTCTCCCACAATGCTTTCAGCCATTACCTGTTTGTGTTTCTACCACCGTCTTTTTAGACAACTGTTACTGCTGCAGCTTGTCTCTGTCTCTACATGTTGTTTTACATTCTGCTTTACAGAAAATGGACACCACCGCTCGGGCAGTGCTGGACATCATGACTAAGACTACTGAGTATCTGCAGCCGAACCCAGGTGATGACAGGCAGGATGACACTGTGATTTATCGTGTCAGACGTTAGGCTATTCTCCTAAAAGTTATTAATATAGTAATAAAAGAAGATCTAAAAAACATTCCCAAAATACACCATGTACCATTTACGCCAACACACAGATTTGAGGACTGTTTTAACTGTCATATAATCATTTAATTTAATTGAAAACAAGATATTTTTGGACCCGTGTGATTCAGCTCAGCAGGTGTGATTTACAGATTGAACACATCTTTCACTACTTAAGCTTTGTGGTAATTTAACAGCACAGCATGCAAAAAGAAAGCCTGAGGCAGAGGGAAAAGGCTGAGTCAGGCACAGTTAAGTAAAGGTGTCAGAGGGAATTGCAGCCTCTGTACACACAGAGAACCACCAGGATGAAGTTAGTTTTATATTCACTTATATTCACCTATGATATTCACATATTCATTTATAGTCTTTATAGTCAGGTTCGAGGTTTGATACAGAGCAGCTTGACTTGTTTGGCATCAATGAGTGTGATCAGACAGAGTTGATGTAAAAGGTTTCCTCTGGATGATCAATAGCCTTTTAAACTGTGTCTACAAACTAAATATGTTCAGACATTATGCTACACAAGGTGTCCCATCACATACATTATCCGTATGGATCAAAACACACAGTCAGACTAAGAAATGACTTCAAACATTTTGAATATTTTACTTTTTAGGCATCGTTTTAAAACATAGCCTCAATGTTCTGTTTTAACTTATTCTGTCTGACATGTACATAGCTTACTTATTGCTGCATTTTATTTGCACCTGTATATTATAATAGTATTTCTTATGGTCTCAAGTATATTATATGATTTTCATTTCCAACAACTGCACTGTAGCTCTTATATGACAATAAAGCCTTTGAATCTTAAATCTGGTAGCAGTGGTGTTTGGTTTCATTAGTGCTCTTTCCTCACAGCCACCAGAGCCAAGATGAGCATGATAAACTCCATGTCCCGTATGCGGGGACAGGAGAAGGGTCCGGGCTACACGCAGACCGAGGCCATCCTGGGAGAGTCCATGCAGCGGTTTGGCCGGGAGCTCGGAGAGGAGTCTAACTTCGGTGAGCAGCAGCACATGAAAGCTCCTCGCAGAGAGAATAACACTCTTTGTTTAGCTTCACTAGAACAAAGTGGCACCACTTTGTTCCCTCAAGGACTCGTAACAAAGTTATTAAATATGCATGAGCCTATTGTTCTGCATGAAGTTGTTATTTAGTTCACCAGCGGTGGCATGAAAGAGAAATACCTGCTTCAAAGTTGTCTGTGGATTCGAATGAGAGAGTGACTGTAATATATATGTGTTCTGTGTCAGTGTCTAAATGAGTCTTTACTTTTCAGGCGGTGCTCTGATTGAAGCTGGGGAAGCCATGCGTGAGCTTGGAGAGGTGAAGGACGCTCTGGACATAGAGGTCAAGCAGAACTTCATCGATCCGATGCAGAACCTCCACGAAAAGGATCTGAAGGAGATTCAGGTACGGATGCAAAAACAAGCAGTTACCTCAGAAATCTCTTGATCTGTGACTCATATGTATTTCCTTACTCTCCTCCATTTGCAGCATCACCTGAAGAAGATGGAGGGTCGTCGTCTGGACTTTGACTATAAGAAGAAGCGCCAGGGCAAATGCACAGACGACGAGCTCAAGCAGGCCCTAGAGAAATTTGACGACTCCAAGGAGATCGCTGAGCAGAGCATGTTCAACCTGATAGAGAGCGACGTAAGATGTTTTCATCACCTGTCCCTTTCCCTCAGACTTACTCTACCTGTTGGTTTGTTTAGTCTGTATGATATAATACTGTGCTATCTACACTTTGTTTTGTTGCTGTGGCAGCATTTATTACCAATTTTTAAAATGGCTCCATTATTTCCCTTTGCTGCATGATACATTTTATATTACATGTTACTTGTTAGACTTACATACTCAATACTGTGGACAATCCCCACAGGAGCAAAAACCCCACTGCAGCAACGACATGCTGACTGCAGTGGGGTTTGAACCTGTGCCCCCCTGATCCGAACACCAACGCACAATCCACTGCGCCACACACCTCCATATATACACATAGAATAACAACGTAACAAAGCAAGTCATTGTCTTTTAAGGCAATGTGACAGCTATTTGCCCTAAAACCATTACAATTCTTCAAATTCTTCTGCTACTACTTTAAGAAATATTAGTTTATCCTATATGTGTACAATTAAATCTCACCACAGGGCCGATGAGTTGGTGTTCTGGAGCTTTCTATCATATTACGCATCTTCCT
>NW_011333040.1:23478712-23499857 GCF_000735185.1 Notothenia coriiceps | reverse complement strand
TTATAGATAGTAACACAACCACATAAATACAGACAGGTATGATTATGAACAATAACCCGTAACACGAGAATCCTTTTTGTTCTCGAGTTACCGTGCCAAATCTAATTTCATATTGATATACATCGCCGGTTCTAGGATTACTTTGATTTTGTACGGGCGACCTCCGTGCTCAATCGCCTAGAATGCGCCTCGTTACTAGTAGGTTCAGGTCTGTTCTTGGAGGAAAGACACGTAAAATAAGGTTAATTGTTTCATTTGTCCAGAAGATATAGAAGAAAAGAATTCGGAAAGGATACCGAAAGGAAACACACCGAACTTTTGTGGGACCATTTTTTTGGCCACACGGCATGATCACGAGACGGAGGGTGGAGGTGGACAGAGGTTATATACTGTTAATGTGTCACACGAGATTAGTGGCGTCACGGGGTTTGTACGGAAGTTTTATTTTCGTATCTTTTGGTGAATACTGTGATTCATTCTTATGTAAAATGGTTTATTTTGTCGTTCATTTATTTACAATTTGGATAATTTATTAATATTATCTATATATCGAGGTTGTGATATGATACTAGTACTTAAACTAGTGCTCCAACATATGTACATGATAGGCTAAGGGGCGGGAAATCTCTGAGTGGTTGACCACTCACAACAGAGCCGGCCAGCTAACCAATCAGAGCAGACTGGGCACAGTATTAGAAAAATAAAGACCTCTTTGAACATTAAAGCATGTCAACATGTCACAGCAGAGGCACAATATACAAAAATGAATCTGAAAAGGAGCATAACAGGAACCCTTCAATCTTAAAGAAGTGTTTTTACTTCCGGGTTCTACGTAATACGGTTTCCATACAAATATCTTGTAAAAGAGGATACTAGTTATCTGCTCTCCACATTAGGGATAAATGAAAAAGGCAAATATTTGAGAATTTATGGTGATTCCTAATTGTATCTTTTTTTCCTCAGCTCTTTCCGTTCCCACCATTTCATTAATACCTTTTCTGAACGTAATATCCATCAATCCAGAACTAATTAATGCAACTCTGCGCTCTTGTCTTTTCCCTTTGTGATTGTGTTTAATCTCCCAGGGCCGAGGTCTCCAGGTGAGCCAGGTCAAACTTATCAACACGTTTTCTGTCTGTGTGCTCATACATTTTATTTTTTCATTTACACATGAAACTCAATATGTCTACTGCTTATTTCTCCCCTCCTCCCTCTTGTGTTGTTTCCTCTTCCCTCTTTTACAGCAGTATCTCCAGGTGAGACAAAAATGAATCCCTGGAGAGATACAACAGTATCTCCTCCGTCACTTCGTCGTTTCTGTGTCCATCTCTCATTGTTACAAATGGTACAAATTAACAGCAGAAAAACAAGTGCCGTCCGCTCGCCGCACAAAGAGTGCTCGACCGACAGAAACAATGAAAAGCTTTACCAGCGGACGAGCATTTGCAGTTTCTGTTTTGTTCTCTTGTCAGTTTTCTGATCCGTCCTACCCTCCTGTTTCTTTGTCAGTCCGCCTTCTCTGCCAAGTCATCGTCAAACGTGTATTTCTTCTTGTTTTGTTTGACCTTTTCCTTTCTCCGCCTGCTGTACTCACCCATCATTTCATCACTTACCCATCGAACAAAGAAACGTAAAGCTTCTGCACTTATTTCACCTTTTCCTTTTTTCTTTACCCTTTGCAGCAAGATCTCCAGGTGAGCAAAGGGGACTTGGAAAGGGATGCAAAATCTCACACTCCACATTATTGTTATCCTTCCTTAAATTGACTTTTGTGGAAGTTTTTTTTTGTCTGCATTTCTGTTTCTGTCTAACGCCTGGTTTCTCTTTTGACCCTGTTTTCTTTCAAATTGTAAATCTTTCTCTTATTTTTAAAGGAATAGCACAGCATTTTGGGATGTGTGAATTGTATTTTTAAACATGGTTTGGTACAGATTAAACAAACTAAAGGAAACGTGTTAATTCTTGAGCCTTAGAGGTTTCACTAAGATGCAACCAACGTAGGTGGGATTAGCTACCGTTGGATGAAGCCAGGCTATCATCCAACACATGTTACTTAAGCCTTGTTGAGAACCGTTGAAGTTGTTGTTTGCCACAAGGGACAATAGAGTCTATTCGACTTAAAACACAAACTTCATCAAGCAATAAACACTTTATATAATACAAATATGGTCTCTGTGACGTCACCCATAGACATGCTGTAGTGAAGCAAAAAGTGGGCCTCTCGCCATCTTTGCCGTGATGCCTTCGTGTACCTTCCGGACCAGTGGCGAGCCGTAACTTTTATACCTAGGCCCTCTGACCCCAACCCCTTCCCTCGAGTTATTACGTCACAGCGTATACTTCAGCGGAATATCAAAACAACGGCCCGGGGTGCAAAAAGCATCAAAACAAACGGCCCGGGGTGCAAAACCCGCATCAATGAAAGCGACCCTCTACCACACAAAACAAACCTGTTAAATAACCCTATTGTGATTTTTCAGACACGTAAACTCTTCAAAAATCCCCAGTGGGGTCACTGCTGATGTATTTAATGTCGTAGAACAAAACGTCAATTACCTCTTAAATTTGTGTCAACCACAGACCTTATTTCGAGCTATTTTCCAAAACCCTATGGAAAAAATGCATTGCTTTTTGAGGAAGGAACCGGAAGTGCCAAAAATGCTAACTTACTTCCGGGTTTTACGACGCGTCACTGCGGTTCTCTATAACACCCACCCATTTAGAGGGAAGATATGATTGGTCAATTGTACTGTCATTTGACATTACTCTCTCGTTCAGTTACTATAGCTGGGCCCTCTGTGAATTCATAGCTGGACTGCCTGGACGTCCAACAGCTCCTCTCTTCACAGTAACTCGCAGAGACGAGCTTCTTTCATTTAACCCTTCACATTCCAACAGAAACTGAATGGGCAGATTCGAAGGATTTATTTCTTTGGAAATGTTATTTTAAATACAATTAAATCAAGTTATTTTTGGTTAAAACTAATATTATAAAAAAATATATATATATTTTTTAATGTTTTTAAATATTATTTTGTAGAATATTTTAGGCCCTCACAGAGGGCCTAGAGGGCCCTGACGGCTCGCCACTGTTCCGGACACAATCATAAAATGGGCATCAACAGTGATATTGAGATAGGGCCGTGTCACACAACAGCGCAGACAGCAAACTATTAGCAACCTGAGGCGGCACCCAGCTGTAACTCAAAGCAGAAACGCCTCTAGTAATGCATACATGTAAGACCTAATGAGATGAGTTATATAAAAAATTCCATTACATGTAGATGTCATGAATTAGAAAGTCAGCTATCGAGATCAAAACTGTTTTCGTACCGTGCTTCAACATGTTATATCTGCTGTAAAGTTGGCCATTTTACATGGAGGTCTAATAGAAATTGCTTCCTTTAGGACACAGCCTCAAATGGCCGCTCGAGTAACTGCAGTTTTTGGCACTTCCACATTGGCTTTAATGCATAACCCTGGAGTTTGCTGTTTGGAAATGATACAGAGGTGATGTTAATGCTTTATCAAAACAGCTTGGGGGAAATATGCTTCGGTTTTCCTAGAAACAAGGCGAGGCTGAAGATAAGTTGACTAGTTGGTAGGCAATAAGTCTTTTTAATTGTCCGACCTCCATTAAAAAGTGCATAGTCGCTTCGATGCACCTACATTACAGTATATAAGACATGTTTCCTCCCGTTTCCAGACTTAATGCTAAGCTTACCGGGCGTATAAGGCATATTCTTGAAAATGTAGAACTATTCCTTTAAAAATTGGATGCCTCATTGATATATTCCGGTCACTGATAGTCATGCTTTGTGTCTCCTTTGCTTTGTCTCCTCCTCATCTTCCTCTTCCCTTTCCCTCTTTCAGCCAGGTCTCCAGGTGAGCCTTTCTAAAGCAATCCTTATATCTCTAATCTGCATGCGGCACCGTATCTCTTGCCTCTATTCTCTGATCTAACTTTTATTGTCTTCTCCTTATCTCCAGCCCCGCTGGACCAGCCCTGCTGTCGTGCACTGTACGATTTTGACCCCGAGAACGAAGGTGAGCTAGGCTTCAAGGAAGGCGATATCATCACCCTGACCAATAAGATCGATGACAACTGGTACGAGGGGATGCTGCACGGCAACTCTGGCTTCTTCCCCATCAACTATGTGGATATCCTGGTGCCGCTGCCCCACTAAGACGTCACTGCTACCAGCTGTATCTGCAACGATGGCGAAAAAGATCCTTGATCTCCAGATCTCCAGTCCTCCCCTCTAAGTATCCCCACTAACCTTTTTCCCTTAACATTCCTACCAACATCCTGTACTCCACCTAAAGGAGTCAAAACAGCAACAACACAAAAACGAACGAGGATTGGCGAAGTATTAAAGCAAGTATGCACCGATTGAGCGTAAAAACTTTAAGTGAGGAAACATCTGCGTTTATGTCGTTGCTTCCCCCGTATCCCAGGAGGTGCGTTCAGGCTCACGAAGTCGTTTTATCCATTTCTGTCCCGGCTTCTCTCTCGGTTTGAGTTGGCTGTCAGTCCGTCATGATATCCAGGGCAGCGTTTCAAAATCACAATTTTCTCTCATTCACTGTACTTTGTGGAAACCTCTTCAGTAGATAGATACTTTTCTCTCACATACTAAGAAAAAAAAAAAAGGTCCACGTGCTTCATGTTTGTTAGAGACTTTAGGTCAAGCATGGTTTCAAGTGTTTAACGTTTTATCTTACGAAAAAATATGTTGAGCTCATTTTGTTCTGTTTTGAGCAGTCCTCTTTTTAATGGTAGTCGTCTTTCGGCATCCACATGATGTCCTCCATATTAGCCATACAGAGTTTTGACAAAGGTTGTAGACTACATTTATCTAGTTGATAACTAACAACCAAGATTACCTATCGTATTTTTATTTTTGAAAATATTAACATGTGCACGTAATTGGTTATATGTGATTTAGATACCAAAGTTACCTGCTAAAACCAGAGTCAACGCCAATTTTAGCTTCAGGATTCCCAGACAGCGAGATGTCGGTGAATCTGTTGGCGACGCCGCATGGTGAAGCTTCGCAATCTCTAGTTCTTTGGTATTTTTATCAGGAGGGAAAGCTGTATTCTTGAGTATGTGACATTACTTATCTGAGCCAGTGATTAGTGGAGTGATGACATGATTTGCAAAAACACAAGTTGTGAAGTTTAAACAGTTTGAAGTGATGTAAGAAAACTATGGTGCATAAGTTTCAAATCCTCCAACGTGTATTTTATCAGCAGCTTGTGTGAAAAATGGTCGGTGTATTGTGATATAATAACTTATAGGACTTAACTGCTCATTGGGGCAACTGTTTCTTCTGCAGATGAAGACGTAGCTCTTTTTACTGCATCCCTACTACTCCCGATAGTATCCTGTAGTTTAGCAGTCTATGAGCCAACGATTAGGACAAAACTAGACAGGAGTGCACAAACGTCTGAACAGAATGAGAAATTATTTATTTTTGTCTTGTTGGACATTTTTTATTAATTGGAATGATGCAACTTACACTAAAACCTCCTTTCTGCAACATAATAATGACTTAAAGCCGCTGGTTAACCCTTTTCATGTCTTGTTAGACCTCTGAAAAACTGCAAGATTATAAACATCGTGTTTCCCCTCACCGGCTTTATGGGTGTGTGCAGTATTGTGTGGGATTTTCTCTCCCCTTCTTTAAGATAATCTAAAACTCTCAGTTATTACAGTACATGTTATAGTCAGAGCAGATAGGTGCTGTTGTGCACACGTCACCCCCCAGGGATTTATTTCCTGCAATATCTACAATGTATTAACCCTTCTGCAGCATAATCTGTGCAGAAGTAAACAATATTTTCTCAACCATCTTGTATTAATGTAGTCTGTGTGCTTTGGGGGAGGGGTTTGGTAAATGTTATGCACAGGGACGGGGCTTCAGAGGACCTCGAATGCTGAGGTGTTTAAGATATACTGTTTCTGACAGTGTTCCACATTAAAACAAACATGGATGTCTCTTTAATCAAAAGACCAGTTCATTATATTCAGTAGGATTACAATAAACGATGCAAAATCAACTAAAACCCATATTAAGTGTTTTTCTTTTTAAGGGAAGCACAACATTAACAGACAGTATATTTGTTGGCAGGGGAAGAATAACAGTTTAAAGGTCATGTATTTATTTATTTATTTTGTAAAAGGCGAAACAATGCCTTCCTTCTTTATCTCTCACTTTTTTTTAACAATCGTGTGTATCTTTGCCCTCAATGAGGACTGTACAGCTTTTCTGTTTTTGTTTTCACCTTGTGTGTATAGTCGCGCATCTACAGTAACGTATCTTATTTTTGTAACTGTGACAAAAGTATACACATACAGTATAGATGTATATATACAGTATATTATCCAAAAGCAATGTGAAAGGAGGGATTCTCTGTGCTGCACATGATTGTCTTTGGATTGTTTATTTGTTGGTTTTCTGTTTTGTTTTATTTTATTCTTGCACTGGATTCTAAGACTGTATGCTTGATGTAAAGAAAACAATGTGATAAGTCAATGTAATTTATTCAAATAAATACGAAGAAATGGTTATTGCTCCGACCCCTTTCTGTTCACACACCTCTAGATATTAGCTAAAAAAAAATATGTTTCAGGCAGAAATCTGTTATGAAGATTACTAATAATGTAACTTCTTGCTAAATGTAAAACTCATTTCCTTAAAGGTGAGGTAGGTAAGTTTCAGAAACCGGCTCGAGTGCACTAAAATGTGAAAGTACACAGCCAAAAAGAATCCGCCCCTTCCTTCAGACTTCCTTACAAAGCACATCCTCCGCGAGAGCAGGCTGCAGTAACGTTACAAAGCTAAACACATCTAAGTTAGCAATACTACACAGCCAAAGCAACTCCGATATTGACTCTGGTTTGACTTCTCCTAGTTTCCACTTTCTTTTTGTTCTTAATTTGCTCCGTTACATTTTTTGTTTTGCGACCAGTAGACGATGTTGAACCTAACTCTGCCATGGTGAAAGTGGCCGCCTGTTGCTGGCGAGTCATTGAAGTACTGCTGCAATGCACGCCCAATGACGGCACGAGATACATTTGTGCGTGCACGAGATGGAAGGCTGACAGACAGGGCGGCAATCCAATCCGTTTAGCCGGCCCGGCTAAACGGATGGTTGTGGTTTTTACAGTATTACGGGTTCCACAGATGACATTTTTTTATGGATTTTTTGTCAAAGCACTTAAGATATTCATTGCTATCGGGATGTTAATAGCATTCCATGGAATATAACAAAAAGTGCCGGTTTCTGAAATGTACCTACCCCACCTTTAACGTCTATTTTACATCAACACTTTGGCTGTTGTTTTCTGAATATGGAGAACACACAGCGGGGACTTGCTCAGCATGCAGGGAAGAACATATGCATTATTCATTTTTCTGGTGGATTCTTTCATGTACTCTAGCTAGAATCCACACAGCATAAAAAATAGGTCAGGTAAGAAAATCTCCTTAGTAGTTTACCTCAGTAGTACGACTGAGATTTCGTATTAATCCTGCAACATTATCAAAGTCACGACGAGAGTAAGTGAAAGGCTCCAAAAGATATCAGACGTACACGTGTAAGCTGGGAAATACATTGTAAACATCGGAAATGTTCTGTACAAATAATCAATCAATCAATGTTTATTTATATAGCCCAATATCACAAATGTTACATTTGTCTCAGTGGACTTCAGTTTGTACAGAATATCAGTATGACAATACAATAATAATAATAGGGTATGGTCTGTGAAATAAAATACATTCATAAGACTCTTTCAGTCAACTAAATCAACGAGTTTTCAATTAAAAAAGGGATTATTTTTGAAGAAATAGAAAATAGAAAGCGGACTAAAATCCAGTTGAAAGAGGTGTCGTGCTCGTCCTGCGTAGTATCAGGCCTAACATGCTGCATTGACTTGGAGTCACTGCGTCACATGACATTGAAGCTTTTGAAAAAAAGAGACGTTTCAACCATATACTGTATATATAAAGGTTTCAACTAAGAACACCCGAGTTTCAAAAACACTAATCGTATAAAATGTTTAAAAAAGCCAAAAATCCAGTGTAGTAAGCATTGGATTGGTAGTCACTTGGTCACATGACGTGGAAACTATTGAAAATAAATGTGACTTTTCAAAAAACATGTTTTACATGTTTGGACTACATCCAATAAAGGTATGACATAAAATCTTGAGAAAAAAATGTATTTCTATCAAAACTTGTTTTAAATCAATTAATGTCACATCGTTAAGGCATATTCACTAATATGAGCAAGTTAGGTTATACTTCCCTGTGCATAACATCACACGGAAATGTTGAAAAGTAACATTGGTTTTGTGTCATTTGACCATCCAACCTTAAACAAAATTCACAAGGTGTTTTCCCTAGAAATTCCCTTGTAAATATCGGTGCAGAGCCATCTTAAAAAACTGTGATAATAACATATTCTTCCTCACTCATCTGACAGGAGGATAAACTAGTTTAGATAACGATTGTGACAGTTAACATCAGAGATGTGACACCTCGTGGTCCCCACCCTGTACTCTGTATCCACCTGTCATTGTGGCTACACCCTCTCTTTGTGCACACTGTTTAACCCCCACTCTTCCCTACAATAGCACATATACTAACAAACACACACACTGTCACTGTTCCCGCAGAGGGGGGTTCTGCTGTAGCATCGTGCAAAGGAATCAGCTCGGCCGTTTGAACTGCATCAGAGCATGTCGCTGTTACAGCCACACACCCAGTGTCAGATCGCTCCACTGATAACGCAAATATGGACACAGCCTGCACTTTGTTGGACATGTTGCAGGTTAGATAAGTCCACAAACACTTGTGCCAACCACAAGATACAGTCTATATCATTATGTGTACAGGTGGATATTGTGAATCTAGGGCGTCTCCTTTTTAATGTTGAGACTGAAACGGTGCCAGCTCTCTGCAGGAGACTCCCTTCCTGCTGCTGAGGGAAACTAGAAGACAAGCGCCCTCTAATGGCGAAAAATATGTACTGCTCAGTGTGGAGCTTATACGGGAAACTGGTCTTGTTTTGCAGTAACACATACTGATAATAAGTGGTTATACGCTTTTTCTGTTTCCTAATTATTAAGTATAACGTATCTTATACATTTATTTGTGTTGTGTCACAGGAAATGCTAACAATATTACCATGAAATGTCCAAAAAAAGGGTGAGCAATACGATAATACTTCATAGATAGATCAAGTCTGACATTTTTCACAGCAGCAACATCATTATAAGACTATATTCAAGACAAGATACAAGGAAACATTTCACATAACATCACAATCACTCAAGAAGGAGGAAAACAAGATCTTAAAAATTACACATTTTACACATAATAATAAACTTATTAGGAGCATGTGACCTAAGATTTTCATCGACATAACTACACTGTATATGTATGTATGACAAATAAAAGCCTTGAACCTTGAACTTCATTTATATAGCACCTTTCAAACAAAGTTACAAAGTGCTTTCACATGAAAACAGAACACCAGTAAAACACACAGAATGGAGTATATTAGAAAAAACTATTTGTAAAAGCAAATATACTTATGATCTGTATTACAAGAAACATCCGTCCTATATCTATCCCTACTTATTTACCTTGTCAATCATTTCCGACAAAAACAAACTGACCAGCAACTAACCTTCCCACACCCAGTCTGTCAGACATGAACTTGATAGCCATCACAAACTGAGTACTCACAGTATCAAATGGTACCAACGATCACCGCTTAAATAAACAATCCAAAGAAAGAAGGGCACGCTTCAGCAGGAGTTGTGTTTTGTCTGCGATAGTATGCCTGAACAATCAATTAATTGATGCAGTACACACAGGGATATTGCCTTTCAAGTGTCTTTACCTGACGTTTACAGTGCCCACAATGCAATTCGACCAATGCGAGTAGCAGCTAAAGTAGAAAGTGAAGTCACTGGAGGCAATTTATCAGACTCTCGCAGAGTTCTGGAGCATAAAAGGCTTTATACAACTAAATAGATAGTTCAAAAAGCTTTATCCCTTAAATGGTTTCTGTATCCTGGTGGAAGCAGGCATTTGACTGGCTGTTTAGAATGGGTGTAATTACAGTGTCATATGGGTAACGGTGTAACGTTGGTTTTATAACGGTGTAATACGGGGTGGAGTAATGTGGGTGTAATATGGGGTATATTAAGATAGGATATAAGATAAGATGTAGTTTATTGATCCACAATTGGGAAATGTTTTCGTTATAGCAGCATATGAAACAGGGCATTGCACATCATTTGAAAATAAAAAGAGTAGAAAATAAACAATTGTAAAATAGAAACATTTCAAAATAGAAATTAAACAGGAGTAAAACATTTACAAGTTGAACGTGAAGATAAGAATCTGTAAACTATCTGAGAAATAAAATACTACTGAAGGGCCAAATTACAGCTAACATAATATAAAAGTAGGATATTATTTAGCAAGGAATGGCATATTCAATTAAATACATATTCAATTAAATACATATTCAATTAAATACAAATGTAAAATGGATAGTGTGAAGTTGTAATGTGTGATAACAGGGCAATATGGGTTTTTATATAGTAAATAAACAAAATTTTGAAATATTTACATGTGAATACCCATTTAAGGGTACAAGTACAAGTAATAAATCATCAGATTCTTTACGATATGATAGTACTCACTATCTTCTATCACTCTCGACTTCGACTAGTCAACCAATCGTGTTTGTTTCAACAGTAGTTAAATAAAAAAGCCCTTTTGTGCTGCCTTTCCTTAAATAGTCTGTAAACAAGATAAAAAGGAAACTCAAAACCACAACACTGGAGGTCACAGTGCAAAGAGAAAATCCATGTCCACGCAGACAAAAACACATCGATTACACACACAAACACACACTCCTCTCTTCCAAGTAATGTATATAATGGGATTTCGAACACATGCCCACACACAAACACAAAAACACTGTTGGTCTGAGGATGGGGTTGAGGTGTGTGGGGGGGCAACAAGACAAGCAATCCGGTAAAAAGCATTCCTCAGACCCTCTCTCCTGGTGGGTGGCCTGCTTAGACGCCGCAGACACAGCAGCTCGTTTTACAAAAAAATCCTTCTCAGCCGTTGTGTTTCTGTGTTTCAGCCACTGAGTCACTTACTGCGGAACATTTCTAATCCTTTTGTGTTTAAATGCCACGTGATCCTTACCCACTAAAACATATAATAGTTGAACAGATGGTTATCAGCTGCTCACAGAGGTGGAAGAAGTATTCAGACTTAAGTATACTGCAGTGAAGAAACACGCAACACAAGTAAAAGCTCAGTGTTCAAAGTAAGTAAAAATATGAGCAGAAAAATAAATCTAAAGTACTCAATATACAAATATACATTTTACCACTGTATTAAATTAGTGATGGATAATTTTGTTGATCAAATTTTTGTCAGTTACCTTCATCGATAATAGTAAATCATAATGTATTAGTTGTTAAATGTTTTATATGAACCTGCTGAAGTAACTAGTCCTGTCAAATTCAATTGTAGTTCATAAAAAAACAATATTTGCTTCCAAAATGTAATGGAGTAAAAGTATGAAGTAGCCTTAAATCTAAATTCTCAAGTAAAGAATATATACCTCAAAAATGTACTTAATTATGGCAAATGTTTAATTTTCACAGTTACCATGTACAAATAAAACACATGATAGCACTGAACTACTAATCTTCAAAGACACACATGGACAAACCACAATACTAAAATACTCTTACATGTACAAAGACAGGATAAAATAAAAACCATAATAATAAAATATTGCAAGGAGAGCCATTCTGCATAACAAGTACTTTTAATCTTGAGTACAGATCGAATAATTCTCCTGTACTTCGTGTTATTCTGAAATGAGCAATTGTGCAGAATGAGTACTTTTACTTTTTATACTTTAAGTACAATTTGATGCTAATACGTTTGTAGTTTCACTTTTACTTTCACTTAATCAAAGGATCTGAGTACTTCTTCCAACACTGCTTTCCACCTCTGGCTGCTCGTATGTATTTTTATATAAAAATAATTCTGAGTTTTCAATCAGAGGAGCTATTTTGAAGTTAAGAAAGTCCTTCCTTTCTAAAGCTCTCCACACTGTCTGCAGGAGCTGAATTCAACGTTTCATTTAGTTTGCGTGTAAAGAGGAGCGATGCTGCACACTCAGCCACGGCAAGCTTAAACTGGCAGGCTAGTCACCCACTCCATCATTTTTGACACTTGAATCAGCAGCAGCTAGTAACGCATGAATGGCAGACTGCATCTGTGTTCTGGCCAACCCCAAACCACAGAAGACCGCATGACAACCACACCAGTTACAGACATGTCCCACATATTCATTTAGGACGAGAGAAGAATAAATATCACAATCTGGTCACTCCCACAGCATTACAACCAGTTCTACTAGTTACTCACATATGTAAAAGATTATACTGTACAGTGTACACTATTGTATGTATTCCTAAAAAGCAGTTGGAGGAATACAACACTTAGAATTTACTCCAAAATTTCCAAAGTCTCAGTTTCTAAACATACCAAATACACCCAGTTGTCTGTTTATTCGATGTGACACGGTACATAGTGGTGCGATAAACCGTCTTTCATTAATGTTATAACATTCCGTTTTTGTTTTAGGGAGCAGTAAATTAATATTTACTGTGATTTTTGGTGCTGCAGTTTGTAGCAAAGGCTGTTTTCTGAAACTGTTGTGTCCTACTGAGAGGTTTGAATATTTAACAGTGTGTTCAATAAAGTAGTTACTAGTTAGTTCATTTACTATTTAATTAATTACAAGATGAGGTAATAAAAAACCTCATCTTGAAATTGAAATGCATCAAAATGAAATTAAAAGTGCACAGTAGGCGCACCTTCGTTGCAAGATGTTGTCGAGGACAACGAGTTTCATATTTCTTGATCATTTCCTGTCATCTCTTTACGACTTTGTGTAAGCCACACAAAATGGACTAATGAACTGTATAAACTTTAACCTGAGGACAATTATTCAGTAATTGTATGTGTTCTCATGTTTAACCACTGCTCTTTTACTTCAGAGGCAGATGTTATATTTTTACATAGTGTAATAAAATGTTGGCTTTTAGACTTCTAAAAGGCACATTTTAAAATAGTATAAAGACTCAAAAACAAAAAGTACGATAAGAAACACATTTTAAACAATGTACAGTACTTTGCTTTACTTAACATTTTTAACTTTTTTGAAAAACTATGAGAATGAAGAGAGGTGATTGAAGATGAGAAATGATTGTAAATGTATGTATAAATGTAAAGATGTGAGTAGGAATAACTTGCAGAAATGATTTAAAGCAGGGGTGTCAAACTCAAGGCCCGGGGGCCAAATCCGGCCCGCGACTTCATTTTATTTGGCCCCACAAGAGCTTGCAAAGAATATAATATGTTTGTTACACGGTTACATTGCGATTTACAGAAGCACGTTGCCCACAAACTACATGTCCCACAATGCATCTCAAATTAGACTTTTTTCTTCTAAATATGCCCTTTTCTCAGAATTGACTTTTCTTTCAAAATGTTACTTTGTTTTTGATTTTGCTTTTATTTTAAAATCATTTTGTGACATTCTCTCTGAAGAGACTTGCAATTATTTGCCCTAGACTTCTGCTTTCAGACCGAGTTAATTATGAAGTTATTACCCTATCCGATAATAATCCAATGCAGAGGAAATAATGTAATACAATACATTATTTTATATATATTAAATATTTATGTATGTATTTTTATATAGTCTTAAAGTTAAAACCGGCCCTTTGAGTGCAACCATAATTCGAATGTGGCCCGTGATGAAATTGAGTTTGACACCCCTGATTTAAAGGATAATCATTGATTAGCAGTAAGTAAGGGGTGGGAATTAATAAGCATTTGCTTCCTCCTGCTCCCTTTCGGACACATATGATTTATTATTATTATTATTATGAATATTTCTGTTGAATATATAAATATTATTATGAATATTGATAAATACTGTATTCTAACAATATGGTATTCTGTTTTTCACATTTATTATTTGTTTTTTTTAATCTGTTCGAAATAAAGATGGAAATGAAATGAAATGAAACTTCTATTCCAATAACTTTCAGAAATGAATATTGTGTTATTTACTCCACTACATTTATTTGTCAGCTATGGTTACGAGTTACTTTACAAAATATGACAGTTACTACTACTACTTACAGTATTATGATTATTGTAGATGAAGTTAAATTCAATCACACACACATCAATCACTACTGCTGACTGACACTTCTGATTAACCCGACAACCACACCCCGCATTTTAATAACCCTAATTTGGCACTCAAATTATGACAGATGGATTAATACAATATGTATCCATGTTTGTCGTATAACTTGATAATGCTGTGGTTAGAGTAGAGTAATAATGCTACCTAACAAAGTATAGAATCACTAACAAAAAACCTCAACCTCAACAAACTACAAAAGCTGATTCTCTTGCAAATTGAGGCATGAGTATTAATAATTCAAAAATCATTAATATATGAAATAATACAATAGTACAACACTGATAGGAGCCATTTATTTTTGCATTAATGTAACTTTCTTAACAGTTTGATAATAATAACATACTCTAATGTGTTTTCAATTGCAATATTTTCAAGGTATGACTTTAAATTGTAATGGAAAATGTTATTGCTTGATTACTTCCTTCACTGGTCACCTAACAACACACACCTTAGAAGAAGACGTCAAATAAAAGGTGTATGAAATGGAAATAAAGAAGACAGAAATGTCACTTTGTAGAAAATACAACCACGTACAAATTTAACACACAAACACACACACACACACACACACACACACACACACACACACACACACACACACACACACACACACACACACACACACACACACACACACACACACACTCACCTACAGACACTGAGGAGCAGCTGTTGGTGGGAGTGTGCCAGTGTGTGTCATTACATGTTTTCCTGTGGCGTTCGTACATAGTTTCTCTATTCAGCAGGAAAGCCCAGCTCTCAACACCAGACAGAGGCGGCTAATACCCCGTCTGTCAGGGCCGCTCAAAGAGCAAGTGATTGGAGATGACAAACGAGGCAGAAAGACAGGTCCGTCAGCTCTACGGCTGCAGAGAGGGAGAGGGAGCAGGCGGCTCTGAAAGGAGTGTGTGGGTGCCAACAGGGAGGAGGTATTTCAAGTGTGTGTGTTCTTGCATATGTGTTAATCATACCGTGAGGGTCTCTGGGGGTCTGACGCCACGCTTGTCCGTCAGTCTGAAGAAGGGAAAAAGTTTGTTTCCGGCTCGGGATTCACTTCCAGCACCAGCTCGGTCCCCCATGAGGGTCTCTGTCACTCAGGCTTACACACTGGAATCTGAAAGAGGAAGGAAAATGTAGTGTGTGTGTGTGTGTGTGTGTGTGTGTGTGTGTGTGTGTGTGTGTGTGTGTGTGTGTGTGTGTGTGTGTGTGTGTGTGTGTGTGTGTGTGTGTGTGTGTGTGTGTGTGTGTGTGTGTGAAAATAAAGCCACCAAACCCTTACAATATTCTGAGAAAAATGTGATAACCCCTGTGTGTGTGGCCTCATCTCTCTTCATCAGGCTTCACCTCGGGGAATGGTCCTCTGAGGAGGGATGTTGAATCAAAATAGATAAGAGCCTCCATGAGGACAGTACCAGCCCTGATAACTAAGTGATAACAATTATAGTTAAATAACAATTTGACTCACTTTATTCACAATGTTTCTGTTCTCAGAATATCAACGGTACACATAGAAACTGATTCATTATCAGCCTTATTTACATTGGTCATTTCATTATCAGAAGCAGAATAATCCACAGCGGGAAAATACATTGCTCCAGTAAAGGGGACAGTGCAGATAAAAAGGCAATGCAAAACTTATTCTTACACATAAATAAGAGGCAGGCCCATGGTAATGAAATCAAATAAGTGTACTTCCATGGTAGAAATAGCAGCATTATGTATTATATGTGTAGGTGAGGTAGCAGCCAGTAACAACAATAAACTACACAAAGTGTATTGGACATGATGTTATGATTTGGATAAAGTAGGAGTTATCTTCACAGCTCTGGTAAAGGTCAAATATTTCTGCTTTGGGGGGATCATGTTAATGAGACAGTGAGACACACATTGTGGCAGATGTGTATGTACTTTTTAACTGCATTTGAGGGTAATTGCATAAAATATATATATTATTGTTAGGGAATAATTTGCTTGGGTATTCAACCTTCGACACAGTTCATAATTTTCTCTTCTCACTGTCTCCTTTCCCATGGCATAGTTCTACTAGTAGTAGAAGTATCAAGTGTCAACTTGTGACACACCGTCTGCCTTGTCAATTCTCCGGCCGTAACTCCAAATAAACCACCAGTGTTTGCCATNTACCAAGATTTGGAAGGAAAAAATTAAATGTAGGCCATATAATGAATTCAAGTTAACCCTGTAATTTGTTTAATGATGAACATGTTAGGGGCTTTTCCCAATATTAGGTGGGGTAATGTTGTCTCTTTTTACTGTAATGCTGGATCAATAAAAGTAACATCCTTTTGGATTTGTTCACAAGTTCATACCAATCTCCATGGTCTGTGATGAGTATATTGAATATACAACCCAGTCTCACGGCATTTCGTGTTTATAGTCACGAAATGTATTTAATCTATTGAATTCGTGTTTTCAACCACACGATTTCGCACTTCTTTCGTGTCAACAGAACGATTTCAAAAAGCAATGTATTTCTATTGGTAGTATGTTTTCGTTGCCTGCACCACGTCTTTTTGTCAGTCGGGTCTTGGAAGACCGAGCTGTGTGGTCATAAAAACATTTTCTTTACTCAATATCGTTCCCTAAGCCTAACCCTTTTATTTTAATGTTATAATGTCGGAGTTTTTTTGCCGTCCGTGAGGAAAAGAAATGGGGCTCAGAGCCTCAGAATACTGAAATCTGTATTTGTTGTCATCTTTTTTTCCTTCTAATTTGTTATTATTTGGTGCAGGCATGAAACATACTACCAAAAGAAATACATTGCTTCTAAAATCGTTCTGTGTCAGAATACTGAAATCTGTATTTTTCTTAATCTCTTTTTCCTTCTAATTTGTTATCATTTATATTGCTTTTAAAATTGTTCTGTGTGACGCGAAAAAAATGGCGAAATCGTGTTGGTGAACACGAATCAATAGATTAATTTTGTGACTAAAAATGGCGTGAGACTGTGTTGAAGATAGAGTTAGTAGCTGCTTAGCTTAGCCTAGCATACAGACAGAACGGAACAGCAGCTTGGATCAGTCAAAGTGTTACAAATTCCACTGACCAGCATCTCTAAATTAGATTTTACATGTGGCATATATATTTAAAAACAATTATTTTGTGTATATAATCAACAGGTTGTAGTTTTCGTTGTGAAATCACGACTATGCTTAAATAAATTAAGCTAAGCTAAGCAGACAATTGCTGTAGCTTTTTATTTTAATCATATGATGAGAGTAGGGTCAATCTTCTCATTTCACAAAGAAAGCAAATTAATATATATATAGTATAAAATAACCTGTTTTAAATTCAATTACTTTGTAGACTGAATTGCGTGCCAATACTTGCCCACAAACAGAAGGTGCTGCAACAATTTAAGAGATCAAAAGCTTTACTTCATGGGAAACACTTTGCCAAAGCCACAAGAGCTGTGTTTGGTAACACATCTCCTCCGACTCTTCCCACCTCCACCCTCCTGACTGCCTCGCTCTCAGACAGCAGACACGCAGAGAAATGAATCTGTGTTAATGAAGTAGAACAAAATAAGGAGGATAGTGCTCGATCTTAACGTGCAATCCTGTTGTGCAACTGGAGTTCTTTTCAGGTGCAGGCACGGGTAAAATGTCCCGTGCAGCCGCCTCGGCCCTTTGCAGGCTGAGACTTCTATGAGGTGTTGACACATGGATCCTAATAGAGGCCAACTGACAAAGATGCACTGACACTTGCAACCAGGCATGACTATAATTGTGAGCTCTGTTAGAGTATATAGATACTGTCTCTATCAGCCAAGGGTGAGTCATTCTGTGTGTGAGTCATACAAAGAAAACCTGATCCACAACTAAATATCAAGAGGGATGTAAACGTGGACATTTTGATTATCTGATACACTAATAGATCCGATCTCTTAATCTATAAATAAAGTTTGTTTAAGTTTAAAGTTTATTCTAGTGTTATGGTCTTGGTGAAGATAGGTTCCCAGTGATAATTTGTTTGATTTGATTATCATTTGTTGACTCTTGGATAGCGTATAACTCTGAGGTAGCAGTTCAAATTTATATAACATGTTTTTTTGTCTCTGATGGGTGTGTATTTCAGGCAATGTGTTTTGTTGCATTGTTTTCAAACTGTTTGGTTTGTAAGACACAATGGAGGTTTATTTATGTGGATCTTGCGGCTGAAAAAAAACAAATGACTATGTTTCAAGCCTTAACGGTATTTTTTGGTATGAAGACCTATACAAATATTAAATTGTTACAGGGTTAGTGTTAGGGGTCAGCCGGTAAAATGAACTCAGTTGTCTAGTGCTATACAGCGACTCAGTAGTATACGTTTTTGGCCTCAATTTGGTAGCAGACCAAACAAGGATTAAATGATACAGAAGTCATACAATTTATCCAGATAATTCACATTTTGGTGTGAATTTAAGTATAACTTTAATGACATAAAAGCAAGGTCGGAAACTTTTAGTCTTAAGGTCTGAACACGCCTAAAGCAAAATTGTTTATAGATGTTCCGAAATGCCAAACTCAAAAGCCAAGGAGGGAGATTAAATAATTGTTTAGCAAATAGTTATTGGAAAGCACTTACAGTATTGCAATTAGTTTGGCACTCAAAAGTAGTACACAAGTAGTGGGAAGGTTGACAAATAAGCTTCTTACCTTGTGACCTCCACACACCTTGCCAATTAAAAAGAAAAATGGGTGTGAATGCCAAATTGTCATATTTGACTTGTATAGGAATTGTCTGATGCAAAAACAACCAGCCTTTTAAAATATGTGGGCTCAATGAGGCCTTAAAGGACTTTCTCTTTCCACTTTTTGGGGCTTGGCCATGGTTTTGCTGGTTATAGTTATATAGAGCCAGTGAACTGTTTTTTAACTCAACTATCAGTCCATATGATTCAATAGGTTATCAGTAACTCAAATGGTCATCCTGGGACCCTTTAATGGCCAGTTTTCAGTTGTGGCTTAAAACGATAAGAGTGAACCAACATGTGAAGTTGAGGGTAAGATAGCTAAACAATAAACTGAAATACTCTATTAAGCTCCTTAGAGCTGCAAATAAAGGTGATAATAATCTCTGGGTTCATCAATACCAGAGACCCATTTTACATTCACATATTATTTTAGCAGTCATTTGATAGGTTTGAAAATATTGATTAGAGCCCGTTTTAAGTTAATATTATATTGTCTCAAAAATATATTTATGTTCCGAATGATCCATAATATTCCTTTAAAGGCACTTTCTTTCTTTTTATAAGCTAAACACATTTTCAAGAAGGGTTTCCTCCTTTCAAGAAATGTGTATCATGTTATAAGAAAGTGCTTTTTTATTCTATTTGAATACAAGCCAAAAGCTGTTTGTCTGGGTGTGTATGCTTGTGTTTGTATGTGTCTTTGTATAAGTGTGTGCGTGTGTGAAGAAAGTGAGAGTTTCTTGTTTGCATTCGCAGCTGCAGGGGCTTGGTGAGGATGCAAAATCCTGACGGTTGAATTGCTCCAAACCCGGGCCAGTTTACATAACTGAAGCACTCCACTGCCCGGGGAGCCTGCCGTTAAATATGTGTGTGTGTGTGTGTGTGTGTGTGTGTGTGTGTGTGTGTGTGTGTGTGTGTGTGTGTGTGTGTGTGCATTTATCTAATTGATCTAGTTGGCACAACGAAAGGGGGCCTCGTGTAGGGACAAACCTCCAGTCAAATTGTCACCTGAATCAGCAGCTGCCCTAAGCTTTAAGGACTTTTAACTTTCTTTTATTTAATTAATTAACTATACGGTACATTTTTTGCTGAAAAAATGTATATCTGAACATGCAACATGAGAAGTTTCTAACGATCTTCCATTATACAATTTTATCATCTATTTTTCAACAATGCTGCGTCTAGTATAAGTCCTAAAGTGATTCCTCACATGTAAACATGCAGCCATGAAATGGTTCAATTCAAGTGTTCAAATTCAAATGTCAAATTTGCTTGTCTTTGTTTGTAGAGAGCCGTTTCCCTGGCACTGCCAGATGTATATGTGAAGAGCTCTTCATTTGCCTTGGCTGCCTCCCTGCTCCTCTGCAGATGTCCAGACCTAAAGCCGTTGATTTGCGTCTCCTCACTGTGCCGTGATGGGCAGGTGGAGGCCTCTCATGGCGGCATCAATGCATGGCTCCAGGGCCCTTGGCTGCGGAGGGCCCAACTACACTCAGTGATGCCAAACCAAAGAACACTTAACTGGAAGACTCAGTTTTGTGTATGCCGAGTCCAAGTGAAAGTTCATAGATTGGACAAAATCAGGGGGAAAATAACTTTAACCTTAAAGGTGGGGTAGGTAAGTTTAAAGTGGACCTATCATGCTATATTAGAATAATATAGTGTAGGACCATACCTATATAAGACATATTTATACTTTTTATTTTTCAAAATACCAAACAGATCATGCATTTTAGCCATTCCTCATTTCGCTCAATTTAACACTGTCTTTTCATGGGCTGATTCTGTCAGAACAGCACCATCTACAGGCCTGGCATATGTACTACAGCGTCTCCAGCGCTTTCGAACGGCAATGTCCGTGGCTGTCTCCTCCTGATTGGTGGAGTTGGCACAATAGCCGTAGCGCCACTTCTGTGACGTCATAGAAGTGTTCAAATCTGGATCAGTCTGTATCAGATCTGTTGCAGCTCCTTTTTAAAGAGCAACTTCCTGGTTAAAGACACCTGTGAATAAATGTGTAGGAAAATGATGAATACACTAGATTTTCAAAAAGATATACAGAAATATACACTACAGTGACATCTGGCTGCCAAGGCACAC
>NW_011333040.1:23471416-23478672 GCF_000735185.1 Notothenia coriiceps | reverse complement strand
GAACTGGTTTACAAATGGCTCTTAAGGATTAATAAAGTGTTTACAACCTAATTCATAACCTAATTATAAACCCTTTATAAGGGTAGTCTTATTGTAAAGTGCTACCAGAGTTTTGTATGTCGAGTGAAATGTTACAAAGAAACTGAATTTGAGCCATAAATAACAATGTTTTGCATTGTAAAAAAGTAGGCTTGGTTTTATTGTCTTCAAATTGTCACAAAAGAAAGTCAAACATGAATGTGTACAGTTCTTTTTGTATGCAAAATAAATACAAACAATTAAAGATCTAACATGTGAGTGAGAAACAGTTTAAGGAGTCAGGAAAGTGAAAGTGGAGAAAGTGAGTCTGGGGTCCTAGTGGCTGATCTTCGCCTGGAGACCCTCGAGTTCAGGACGGCCCTTGAAGCGAGTTTTGTAATCTACCTCTGTGTGCTGAGAGGAAACAGGAAGAGAGATCATTAGTGGGAGATAACGGGTGTCTATGACAGATGTTTGTCTCTGACCGAAGGGTAAGCCCTGCATCAATGGATGGAAGTCACTTCATTACAAAAAGCAAAACATTCCCAGAAACCTTTCTCCTTATTTATGTTACTTGAGTAGACCCTTAATCTGTTAATGATTGTTTTGTTTATTGTAAAATGCCAACTGTTTGTTTTATTTGATCTATACTGTATTTGCACCATTCAATGTTATTGACTAAAATAAGTGCCTTAAAGGTTTGTAAATGAATCTTGATTAATAAAGTTTTAAAACATAAATAAGATGTGTTTGACTGCATAATGAAGACTTGTGTTGGTTAGGGGTATGCATAATGATTAGGTGTTTAATCTGGGGTTTTATTTCATACGAGTTTAAGTCTGTTTTATCATGGTTTGGCTTTGTTTCTTATCTTCGACAACAAACAGATCTACAATGTCAATTTGCCTACAGTGAAATTAGGAAAATCTGAAAATCAAGACATTTCTAGAGCTACTTAGATATACATGTGTCTCATGTCCGCATTATTCCCAGCATAGCTTCAGCATAATCTGACTAACTCATCTCCTGCACCGAGAGCTGCACTCCTTCTGGTTGATTCTTCAAAAGAACCTCCAGGAAAATAGGACACATGGTGGCGCTCAGACTTCTTAACTAGAAAGACAAACACAGTTCAATTTTCAGATTTTAAAATACAAACGAGGCATGCATTACTTGTTAGTTGTACCTGCACGACTCGGTTGTGAGTCTTCAGGAAGGAGTCCACAGACATCTTGGTTCCTTGCTCCTGCATCTGCCAGACTTCGGTGGTCTTGGTTTGCAAAGCATAGCTGCATGGTAGCTGCGTCGTGGTCTTCCAAGACCCGACGGGACAAAAAAGACGTGGTGCAGGCACGAAATATACTACCAATAGAAATACATTGCTTTTGAAATCGTTCTGTGTGACACGAAAGAAGTGCGAAAATCGTGTTGGTGAACACGAATCAATAGATTAAATACATTTCGTGACTATAACACGAAATGCCGGGAGACTGGGTTGTATCTTCATATACTCACAGACATGAGATTGGTATGGATCTTGTGACCAAATCCTAAAAGATGTACTTTATTGATCCCAGTATAAGTAAAAAGAGACAAACACTTCTCCACCTATAATTGGAATAGGCCTACATGTTCATCATTAAAACAAATACATGGTTTAACTTGATTCATTATATGGCCTACATTTAATTTTTTTCCTTCCAAATCTGTATGTGGATTATTGCAGCAATAATGGACATTTCATTTTTAATCTTCCATCTCATTTTGATCATAATCGCTGCTACTTTCGCAGGCAATGTATCAGTGACGCACAAAAAGGCTTTTGTGTGTGTCTGCTGACAGGCTTTCACCGCCGCTTAAATCCTCTGATTCCTAGGAAGATGCAGGTATTCAAACAGCTTCAACCGAAATATTTGAGCACAGTGTCGTGTTTCCTCAGCTGTCAAACTCTTGACATGTCTCTTTAAGCTTGGCATATGGAGCACTTGCCGAAAGGGCCTTGGCTATGGAAATGCATGTTTGTTTTTGTACGATGTTGTACCTGTTGATTTTGTTGAATGTGATAGGATTGATATTTAAACAAATGAATCATTAACTGTATGTAGTTGTAAGTAATATCAAATAGCTCCTTAAAAAAAGAAACTGTAAAGTACACTGTTTTCAAAGTGTCTCGTTTTTGACACTTCAACATAAAAGATAAACACAAGATGCAAAACCAGAAGGGCACTTTGAGACACAGAATCAAACATGCAACAGCCAAAACCGAAAAGATCAACTCCTTGGCAAAGGTAACATAGAAATACATGATGAGAAAACATAAACATGAGCACCTCTGTGAGACTGCTTTGAGCGAGAGCTGTGCTTTGAGCAACATGCTAATATCAGCATGCTAACGTGCTTACAATGCTAAAGTTTAGCAGGTATAGTGTTTACCATGTTCACCATATTAGTTTATCATGTTCACATGCTAACATTTGCTTATTAGCACTTGAAAAGTACTACATTTGAGACAGATGGATATGTGATTAACTTTGCAGTTTTTTGGTAATACTCTCAACCTGAAATTTTTACCTGATGAAAAAGCTAAAGGCAAAATGAGGGATTCAACAGAGTATTGCAATTCATCCTGTAGGCCAGGGGACCAAATTGTATGTCATTACATCTAAAAAAACAAAACACAAACAGGCTTTCATTAGTAATTATGATCTATTCTCTAGGGCAGGGGTGTCAAACTCAAATACACAGTGGGCCAAAATTTAAAAAATGAGAACTAGTCGAGGGCCGGACTGGTTCAATGTTTATTGCAGAACTTATTGAAATTAACTTATTGCACATATTAAACCTGGAACTAACAAAGCTTAAATTATTGCCTATAAAAACAACATTAGACATTAAATGATCAGTTGCATTCATTTCTTATGGCTCTATCTGCAGTTCTTATGATTACATTTTTCAACAGGCCAACAACAGCTTCAAAACAACTATTTCCCTCAAAGAAAAAAACAAACATGCCCTGTTGTCTCAAGAAACAAAGTGCAAGAGGCAACATCCATGTAAACTCAGTGCTGCTGTGATGCTAGTTCAAGCAGATACTTGGCATCTCATCTCGGGTGCAAGTTGCTCAATGTTTGGGCTCAGGCTCTGAGCTGAGGAAACCCTCAGGGTTGAGTGAAGGTGTGCGTGCATACCGGCGGGCCAGATCCAGTAATTAAACATTATCCTGATTTGGCCCCCGGGCCTTGAGTTTGATACATGTGCTCTAGGGACTACTAATGACTGTTCATTACATTACATGTCCTTCGTTAGACGCTTTTATCGAAAGCGACTTACATACTCAATACTGTGGACAATCCCCACAGGAGCAATTTGGGGTGAAGTGCCGCCCAGGGACACAACGACATGCAGCGGGACTCAAACTTGCTATCCCCTGATTTGAAGTCCAGCACACCAACCACTGAGCCACAGCCTCCTCCGTTCATGTCACTGTCAGCGCTCTTGTTGACTTTTGTAGCCAAGCGAGGACTGTTTATGACTTGTTATCACCAGCTGCATACGAGGTGAGATCAGCTCAACCAAAGAATGTTGTTTTATTTCCTTTTTAGAGGCTTGTTGAAATAAAAGATATCTGATATTTCCCACGATAAAGAGACAATTATCAAAACCGCACACAGATCGTGTGCTCCTTGTTGTGTTCGATAATTTAATTTGTTATGTACTTAATTAAGTGTTGTGGTTGGCAGCGCGTGAGAAGATCATGCCTCGGTTCTTTGAAGGTGCAGATATTTCGAATGCCTTTGCTGGATGTTTATTACTCATTATATGTCATTAGTTATACATTTTTTGTTCGCCGTTGTATTGTCTAGTCTCTAGTGGTTACAATTTACGGCAGGATAATTGAAGATAGTTTCCATTCGAAAGAAAGATAAGACACACGCACTGGCAATGACTGCAGCACGAGTTTAGGGAGAGACTTGGTCATTATCACTCAAACAGGATGTGGTGCAGAGCAGGACACTTTTTAGTATCCTAATGAGTTGGCAGTGTTGGTGTAAGGTCTCACGCATTCCTGTATCTAGGTTGTACAGAGGGAGGTTGCTCTTCTGACTCATCCTTGCATGATAGTTGGCCAGAGAGAGAGGGAGAGAAATCTAGACTGGTATGCTGTTTCTTTGCAGTGCCACCTGTGTGTCTGTTACAGTGGGATTTGTACCTCCTCAATCACTGACACATGTGGATTATCTGTACTTAAGGGGAAAAGCCAAAGCAAGCCACATCTTGTGTGCAGGCACTCAAACACAACATATCTTCCCCTTTGTGGACAGAATCTTCTAAAGGCCTGCTATCAGTATAATTGCTGTTATTAAACCTGGAATAGATTGTTATTGCAATGTAACCCCTCCCAATTGTAAATTTAGCACATTTTTTAAAACACACAAAGACACCCTGAGACATTTATTGTCTTACAAACAGTTTGTAGGTACATGTAAAATGGTCTTTGTGGTTGTGTATTGAGGTGCCCTGGGTTTGTGCTTAGCAGAGGTAGCCGAACTCAGGTGCAAACTCAGGTCAAAGGTGGGTCAACTGTAGAGGAATCATTATGAATGAGTGAGTAAGCCAGGGAGAGGGAGGAGAGGAAATATTGTCGAACAATGCTGATAATCTCTCTCCTCAGAAACCTACTCACCTGGATTTCTCTCTGTGCAGGTGCAGGGGGAAGTCGGCCGAAAGCAGATACTTTCCTTTTTTTTGTTTAGCTTTCACAGGTGGTGTCATGGTCTGTTCCCCATGTATGCTATCAGGGGGTTTATATTAACTGACATAATAAACAGAATGATAATTCATGAATAGAATAAGCAGGAAAGAAGAAGGGAGGTCATAGAAAGGTGCAGTACAGTGGTGTGTCTGTGGGAAACGTTGTATTGACAGAGATTAAATAAACGCCTGGTCAGTAATCCATCTGTCCAACCATAAGCAAATCCCATTCATTTTAGATGGTTTCAGCGGCAAACACATCGAGGCAGACAATATTCAATTGCACACAAACAATTCAGTCGCCAATTCACGTAAATATCAACGTGTTATGTATGAGAGAGTGATATCTGTATGCATTTTGTAGATATGGCAACCATTGTGTGATTATGACATTTTAATCACCAACTTATTTGATGACATCTGAAACATTGCTAAAAGAAAAGGAGTCAGATGATCAGAAGGGTTTCTATCAAACCCCTAATTAATCCACATTTATTTGGTGGAGAAAACTGAAGATGAATGGGGAAAATATTTTTTTATAAACATCTAAAGTTTACAGGTGAAGCTCTTCAGATGTAAACAACTGTAAACAAACTCAATGTAGTTGTGCACACACAGGGTTCCTGTGCATTGAGGCATTATAAGTGTAATGTTTGGTGCGCTGGCTTTAGGTTTTACCTCCAAATGAAGTAGTTTATATTCTGTAATCTGGCTAACTCATTTAATGTCTGATCATCTGAATGCTCACATGTTTTGCCACTCCGCAATATAATGTAGGGACCTTTCTCTTTTACCACATTTGACAAGTAACATTTCTAGTACAATTTAGCATACCAAAAGCTATGGGCTGAACTACAAAAACATCACCCACGTTGAATGATCCTTTAAAGGCAACAATAGGATACAAAGAACTAAAAAAAGACAAGGTCCAGAGCTGGAGGAGGCAACATATCACGAAGATGTGCAGAGAAGGTGGCACAGTTTCTTCTGTTAGCATCTCTGAATCAGGATTGAGTCATCTTTCAACTTTAAAGAAACCCAAACATTAATCTGTAAATGTCAGAGTGTTGTTGAGTTGGATTAACTGTTGAAAGACAAGTTATTCTGGATACTGTCAGAAACTAATAGACTTGACTTAACTTCCAGAGTCAGACACAAAGAGAGCCTGTTTAACACCTGGAACCCGGTCGCGGCCCAAAATCCGCAGGTAAACAATTAAACAAATGCACAACATACTAAAAGCCAACAATTTAAATTGCATGTGTGTGGCATTAAGACTGCACGAATATACAGTATGCATGTGCATATACCTGAGTGTGATTTGAGCTGAGCTTGCAGAATGATCAACTCAAGGACCCAGACTCTGTCAAGCATGGAGAGGTTTGAGCTGCACAATGGCAGCGTGATGGGTGTGACTCTCTCTGGGATTAAAGCAGGAGAAAAGATCCAGAAGCGGACAGGTTCCACCACCTCTGTGAAGCCTCCTCCTTAACACCGAGCAGGGAAATCCCCACGCTCTCTAATGCTCTAAAATTAGTTTGAATTAAACGTTAAATTACATTTTGAAAGGTGCCATGTTTGAGCCCATGTGAGCAACTTTTTAAAATGTTTTATTCTGATTTCTCCCCCCCCCCCCTCGGGTTGATTGATTTGTTTGTGTAACAANTCTGTCGAAACTAGCATTGGGAGCCATGTTTATTAATACATTACACCGGCCGCTCTCCCGTGACCTCCCGCGTGTGACGTAACACGGGGGGACACAAGGGGGAGAGCGGCCGGTGTAATGTATTAATAAACATGGCTCCCAATGCTAGTTTCGACAGAGAAGAAGTTGAACATGAATATTCGAATGCATATGACGGACCACAACCTTATAATTATGAGCCTGCTAGGCGTCCAAGAGACTTGGAGCAGCCAAGGATTAGAAGAAATAACGGCCATCGGAGAGAAATTGAGCTGTGGTGTGAGGAGAACCAGTGGAGAACTGGGCAGCTATCTTGGTGAGTGACCGGCGTTAGTTACAGAATGTTAGCTAACGTAACATCACAACATTGTGAAGTTAGCTATCATATATCAGGCTATAACTAACGTAGCATTGATAATATAGTAACGTTACTGGCAGGACTGTTGATACTGATCCATAACAGAAACTAATGCGTAAGTATCAGCCGTATCTCGCGTTACCTAATGCAACTCCACACTACGGTGCTGTGTACCGGAGGGGAGACGCGAGATACGGCTGATACTTGACGATCTGGCGGAGAAAGGTTGTGGAGCCTCCGTTGATATGCCGTTGTAAATGGCTTGATGGGAAGCAGGTGTGTAGTCGGGGAGGGCGCACAGCTGATTGCAGCAGGTGAGTGGAGGAGGAGTGACATCCACCACGCACACACAAACAACACAGACAGGGGGAAACAAACAAACACAAAGGAGACGGCTGGAGCAGTACAGCCACCACAGCGTTACCTAATGCAATGTCTTACGGT
>NW_011333040.1:23455346-23471376 GCF_000735185.1 Notothenia coriiceps | reverse complement strand
AATATTTCTTTATTTGTGTGTGTGTGTGTGTGTGTGTGTGTGTGTGTGTGTGTGTGTGTGTGTGTGTGTGTGTGTGTGTGTGTGTGTGTGTGTGTGTGTGTGTGTGTGTGCGTGCGCGTACGTGCGTGCGTGCGTGCGTGCGTGCGTGCGTGTGTGTGTTTGTAAGATTGTACACCTGCATCAAAGTGGATATGATTGATTGTCATAGTGAGAATTTAGAGCCTAATTTACCTATTAAATAATGGTGATGACATTAGTAGATTAATGTCATCACCATTTTGATAATGCTAAACTAATAAGGATTGTTGTTTTTTGGTCATAACAAGCAATTTGAAGATGTCACAAGGGGATCTTAACATTTGTGTTGGACGTTTATTTCTTTTTTGAGATAATAAAGATTAAGATATTCTCATAAACAATCAAGGAAACAATTGTTAGCTACAGCTTTAATATAATTACTATGATAGGCTGGCTTTGAAATAAAATAATTAAAATAGGTGTTACCTTGTTTACATATCTTAGTTTCCCCAAAGAAGTTCAGACACCCTTCAGGCAGTACAACATATGATAGAGTTCAAGTGTTAAACGCTTCAAACAGTAATAAATAAACATGCAATATTTAAGATGCATATTTAATTTGAATTTAGTGCTTTTATTGCATGTATTTGGTCCGGGCCTTAACCACTTTTAAACATTTGTTGTTTTAAGAGACCATGTAAATACTGGTAACATTGCATTAAAATGACTGTAATAATGTGTTTGTTTGTGTAGTGTCTTCACTTCAGCTTTGACAGGTGTGATGGACATTCAGAGGACCTCACCCTTTCCTTAAGGCAGCTTCTTATGCTTTATGGCAATGAACAATTAGTGGTGAGTAACTTCTCAGGCACTCGTTGTTAGTGGAGCTAACAGGCTCATAGCTGCCATAGTTTGCTCATGCATCACCATCTGGCACTCGCACAGCATTTACTGTTAATATTTGTTCATGAGCTTTTTATCTTTGCGTTCGTACCGGTGGATTAAATGTATGATTTATTCTGCTGAAAGGTGACTCAAGTGTCAACATTTGTGTTCAAGAATGTTTTATGGCGTGTTCATGCGCTTCAGAGGCTTACATGATTCTTAGTTCGTGCAAAACGGTACGTGTTGTGTAAGAGGGAAAGTTGTCGTTTAGAAAGCAAACAAACCTTCACTCTTTTCAAAAAAGATATTAACAATGAATACAAATCCTATAATTATTTCAAATAGTTTTTTTTCCGCTTATCTTTCAGGTTCTTTAATTATACTGTTTATATTAACCATGGATTATATGATAAATAGTGTAAATAAGCTAACACATTTGTTGTATCAACTTTTTAACGTGATACTATTTAAATGTGTTGTTTACCGACACATATCTAATCTAATGCAGCCTCAATCAAACAGAGGTACAGAAAATAACAACACACCCTTATGAAAAGCTATTGTAGCTCCGAGTTGTACAAATTCATCTGGACATTTCTCAGAATAGCAAATAGCTACACTATGAGTTCTAGAAATAAGCATTTTGATATGCCACCAATTGATGTATACCACATGTACGGTTGCTTCAGTAAAAAAAAAGACACAATACATTTTTGACTATGAATTAATAATCTAATAATATTCTTTGAAGTACCTGTGATGGAAACTTCTGAAGCAATGGAGACTCAGAGAGACACAGAGAGAGCAGGAACTTTGATGGAAAACACTGATGGTTTATTTGGAGCTTCTGCCGGAGAATTCACAAGACATGTGTTGAGCCACGATGTGACACAGGCGCTGCTGCCAAACCAATTCTGAAGATCTCTACCCACACCCAGGTATTGAGCTAGTTCTGAGATAATAATCAACATCAGCACTGAGAGGGCAGCTGTGCTCAGGAAGGGCAGTAATAACTGATAAACTGGGTCAAAGGTATGGGCCTAGGAAAATATTTCCCCAACAGTACCTAAAATGTATAACCTTAAAGGTGGGTAGGTAATTAATTTTGGAGAAACCAGCTTGAGTGCGCTAGAATTTGAAAATACACAGCCGGAAAAAATGTGCCACTTCCTTACAGAGCCCCTCCTCCAACACACACGAACGCTCACATGACCAATGAGGGCACGAGATAAGTTTGTGCACAGATGGAAGGCTGACAGGCAGGTAGGCCATCCAGTTATTTTAGCCGGGCATGAAAGAGCATTTCATGGAATATAACAAAAAGTGTATCTCGAGCCGGTTTCTTAAAGGTGACCTATCATGCAAAATGCACTTTTGTACGTCTTTTATACATGAATATGTGTCCCAGGTGTTCCAGGGAACTCACCAAGTGTCAGAAAACACAACCCTCTCTATTTTCCTCCATACCCAAATCTCTTAAAGAGCATCTTGCAGGTTTTTTTTTTTTCTACATTTATGCTTAAACTTGGATGAAAATTACAATTAAAAAAGTGAATGTAGGATTTGATATGTTTTATGAGACATAAGGGCAGGAATTCAGAGGGAAAGGAGCAATTTTGAGCTCTGCTCTTAAAAACAACTTTTTTTTAAGGTCATACGTCAAACGCGTCATATTACATAACAAAGGGGAAACATCTCCGCTCTCTGACCGCGGGTATAGTTAGTAGTTGCGTTGAGCGGTTGTGTTTTAAGGAGCTGGTATTTTTCGGTAGTTTTACATTGTATTTCACCATTTGTAATCATGGTGCAGTATTGTGTTTGTGCAGGTTGCACAAATACCAGCCTGTCAGGACATCGAGTCCACAGTAAAAAGGACCGGAGCTAGCGTTCGTTCCTGGGTGCGTTGTGCATCCACCTCCCTGCAGCACATACTCTCCACAGCTTTATCAGGAAACCGTATTACTTCTCTCTCTCCTCCCCTTCGCTGCTCTCTCTCTCTCTCCCCTCCGGTACATGGCACCGTAAGACGTAGTGTGGAGTTGCATTAGGTNAGCAGGGCAGGAGGTGAACTGGGACCTCTCCAAGTAGCAGTCCACACTCCATATTTATGTCTGGTCGGGGACTTGAACCGGCGACCCTCTGTTGTTTGAGCTTGATTTACATATTGAAATATATTAGACCACACTCAAACAACAGAGGGTCGCCGGTTCAAGTCCCCGACCAGACATAAATATGGAGTGTGGACTGCTACTTGGAGAGGTCCCAGTTCACCTCCTGCCCTGCTGTGGTGCCCTTGAGCAAGGCACCGGACATCCCCCTTCCCCCCTCACTCCAATTGCTCCCCGGGCGCTCTACAATAGCTGCCCACTGCTCCTAGTACTAGACTCCTGGTACTAGGATGGGTTAAATGCAGAGGCCAAATTTCCATGTGGCCATGTGTGGCCATTAAAGAGGGGTTTCATCCCTGCGATTCGAATTAACTGACAGATTGGAGAGACCTTTAAGATATTTGAAATGTAAGATATTATCTCCCATAGTGTAAATGACAATGTCCTGTATTAAGCTGTTATTAATTATCTACTTTTTGTATCAACTGTGAACATTTTTCTTGATTTTTTAGTAAGATGCACAATATTGGAATGGCACTCCTGTGTTTTGTTAATGACAACTTCAACCACTAAGTTTACTAAAAGGTATGTGGACTCCCATGTTAATATGGCGTTAACCCATCATACACCACATTGTGTAGCATGGTGCGGCAGGTAGAGCTGAGATAGGAGAGCCACGGGACGAGACCTTTCATCGCGCTGTTTGTCTGAACAAACCCTCGCTCCCGCTCTGACACATGCCCGCTCTGCTAACCCTGCCTGGTGATGAGCGGTGGGAGTGTGCTGCCGTGTTTGTTTAAAAGATTAAGCTGGTGAACCCTACACTGTGGAGCCCCTGGACTTCATACCACCAGAGCTGCTCAAACCTTCAGCATTGTTTCCATCACTGGTGCCTGTGAAATGTAATGTTTAAAGTCGGTTTTCAAACAGAGCTTTCACAGATTGAACTATCTAAGAATGTGGTTGATAATTTTAATTGAATGAATATACCGCAAAAATAGACTCAAATAAAGAACAAACTTCTATGACACTGACTTTAAAACATGTCCAGCACATGTTATCACTCATTCCTTAGAGACATTCATTACCAAACCAATCTCAATGATCAATCCACATGTGGAGAGTTGGTTATTCTCGTCTCCCGGGTTGCGTCCAGGATTTATGATGGTAGCCTATATTTTTGCATGCTGAAATCACAGGACGGCCTTTGTCTGGAAAACATTTACATCTCCTACACAGCTGGCTCGTCCAACCACTGGCACAAAACAAACAAAGAAGCAGGATAGAAAAACAACACGAAGGTTAAGTTACCACTAAATAGGCATTTTAGTGTTAATCATCAAAACAACATGGATCATTTTGACTTTTTAAAGTAAACTGAGGTCAGGTTTAAATGGTATTTGAATATCAAGAGGAAACATTGTTGGATTTTACTGTTCTCGTCTGTGATAATAAAAAATAGCTCTGCATAGATTAAGTCTGATAGTTAGATTAGATAAATATAATAATAGAAGGTAAACACTGAAAATCCTGTTGGTATTTTTTTCATGAACAACCATTACAACTTTTAAAAACTATATTCTGATTAAGTAGATATCCCTTTGCTATTTCAGAACTTTCAAGATTTATTGCAGCTGTATTAAGGAAACGTCAACACTCTAGAAATAGAAATGTTTACTAGAAAGTATGCA
Organism: Notothenia coriiceps; assembly: GCF_000735185.1. Classification (NCBI taxonomy): domain Eukaryota; kingdom Metazoa; phylum Chordata; class Actinopteri; order Perciformes; family Nototheniidae; genus Notothenia; species Notothenia coriiceps. Next base: position 23,466,674 of record NW_011333040.1, on the reverse strand, counting down.
GACTTGTCAAACGTGAACAATAGACCCTTATAGAGCTGAGGTATGTCAAGAGCTTGTGATGCTTCAGGGGGTGTGGCCCCTCAGGTGGAGCTAATGTCTCTTCAGGTAACGCTGAGTGACTCATTCTCACACACACCTTAAGCAACATGCATGGCACTCTTGCAGCACAACTCTTTAATTTCCCATGACTACGAACTGTGGGAATGAGAATAGCAATTGTTCAAACACGAGCTCTTGGTAAAAAGTGTATGACTTGCACTTGAAGAGCGGCTGGATTTGGACCGAAAGACCGTGAGTTGTTGTAAACAAATGTGATCTTTCTGGCAGGACTGTTTTTGAAGCCCAGGATTAAATCAGACAGAGGGAACTTCATCTGAACTGTGGAAGTACTAATACTGTGCAGCCTTTGCAGTAAGTTCACTTTAAAATCTGACATTTAAGGGACATATCTGAACTGTTCATGACAATGCCGGTGGTCAAAGTGGAGAAAGGCTCTCCAGCAGACACACAATCGTCTGCATCCAACACTCAGCAGCAGACAGAGGATCAGCCCAGAGGTCGGAGGAGGAAGAGACCTCTGCAGCGAGGGAAGCCTCCTTACAGCTACATCGCACTCATTTCCATGGCCATAGCCAACTCCCCTGACCGCAAGCTGACTTTGGGGGGCATCTACAAATTCATCACAGAGCGCTTCCCCTTCTACAGAGACAATTCAAAGAAATGGCAGAACTCCATCCGCCATAACTTGACTCTCAATGATTGCTTTATCAAGATCCCCCGAGAGCCGGGGCGGCCAGGGAAGGGCAACTACTGGGCCTTGGACCCCAACGCTGAGGACATGTTCGAGAGCGGCAGCTTCCTGAGGCGCAGGAAGAGGTTTAAGCGCTGTGACATGAACACTTACACCTCATATGTGCATGAGACACCAGTTTTCTCTCCTGTGCAGATTGCCAGATCAGCCTCATATTCCAACTCTGTCTACAACAACATGACAGTCAGTCCGGCGTACGGGCAGCAGCTGCACTCTGCCTATTACCCCTCTGCATCTCCTCCTGTGTTTGGACCTGGCCAACACCGCACGTTCAGCATCAACCACCTCATAGGACACCAGAGTCCAGCCAGCATGCTCGCAGGTCAGGGGTCAGAGGTGATGCAGCAGTCCAGCCGCAGCTTCAGTCCAGAGGGTCTGCCAAATGGGTCTAGTCACTGCGGCCTGGGAGCAGCGGCTTTTCAGAGTCAAGCGTGCGGAGGGGCTGTATCATCACGCCCCTCTACCCACCCGGGGTTCACCTACTCCGGGCCAAACGGCCACCCGCACCAACACACACACCAGGCAGCGTATGCACAGGGCCACAGCCAGGGGTACGCAGCGCATGGACGCCTCAACTCCTCAGCTCACGGGTCTGTGGAGGCCGTGGACCATTACGGCAGGGTGTCCCCCGTTCAGCTGGGCTCTCTCTCGCAGTATAACAGTGCTGCAGGGCCTATTGCTAACACTGGGGGTTACCTGAGACACCCAACATATCCAGGGAATATGGACAGGTTTGTGTCTGCTATCTGAGCCACTAAAACCCTCAGAGACTTGAGACGGCACCCAGTGAGCCTGACATAATGCGCACAATCGTGATGGTTCCTCTCTTTGTTAATGACCTTTGTTAAGGGCAACATTGAAAAGACTGATTAACCTCACCTTACAGAACTGTGATTCATTACATTAACCCAACACCCCACTTTCCATTGATGATAATTTACTAGATGCGATAAATGTGGATTTAAATGTCAAGGCCTCTCTATACGCAGCATGTGAGTGTAAAGTGTATCTAATGTCAAGTGTGGTTGAAAGCTTATTTTTATGTCATAATTTGAATGTGCAAGTTTAATATTTACATTAATGCTGAGACATGACAGACTCTGAAATATCAGTATAAATTATTTTTGCTTCATGGTCATTGGCTTAGCAATAAGTGACTCGAATAACGTCAGCTTTAGTACATTTGCATGTATTTTGTTGCCAAATGAAAATGCATATTAGGTTGCCTTTTTGGAAATAAAAGAATTATATAGCACTTTGGCTCTTAAAGAATAACATATTTTAACTATTGATGTTTTATTGCTATTACAATTTCAGCAATTTTGCCAAAAAATCCAAACAGAATTATTTGTATAATACCTAAGGGGTTACTTAAGGCTTGTCACATATTTAATTCCTATTAGTTATATTTGTACATCAACTATGATATATTACAAAATAACATGGACAAACAGATCCAGACATTTGCCTCCAGGAACAAAAAAACACACTCGAACATGTTTTTCTTTCTGTGCTCGCGTGTTTTCCTCACTGTTTCAGCTCAGCTGGTTTGAAGTGTTGTCTGGAGCCACAGTGTTTCCAGTCGGCGTGACCGGGCCCCAATTATCATGTCCAGACTTCAACGCTGCGCTTAGACAGGCAGACACAGTTAATCTGCCACACAGATCCACTAATCAAGAAAATGAATCGACTTGTAACTCGATATTTCAGCCTGAAAAAGTTAAGTCGTTTTGAGGCCTTTATCTCAACATGAGAAACCTTCCTCACTCGAAGTCTGCATGTCTGACAAGACGGGACTCGCTAGGAAACGCTACATTATCTTGAAGATAGTTGATTTTCCTATCAGTAAAGAAGCTTTGTTGACAGGGAAGATGTTTTTTGATCCAACAAAGTATCCACAGTTAAAAGGGTCTTCATTTTTCTTGAGTGCCGCTGAATGTTTAAATCTTTGTGGATCAACTAAGAATGGTAGTAATCAGCAAGTGTCACATTTATAATTTCAAAAGAATTTTTTTTATCTTGAACTCAAGATACCGGTGACAGGGGATATCCGCAACAAAGCTTTATTTGATGAACACTCACTTCTGTTGTGGTCTAATGGTAGCCTAGAATAGCAGTAAGTGGTTGATTTTCACAGTTTGCCTAGCTAATATGTTAAGACAAATAATATATCCAAAAGAGGGGAACAGAGACTTTAACAAACTCTGGTCTAGCCAGCATTGGAAAACCACATCATCAACATAACAGCATAACATCTACTGTGGAAACAATCTGCAAACGTGTGCACCCTATCGATGACTTGTAAATGATAACACTAGGATTGCACCTTTGCAAACGGTTACTAATGTATTTATTTAAATGTTTTGGGGGACGGATTCAATATATATTTGAAGACAGATACTTTATGAACAATGCAGGCCGACATGAGACATCTTCTGAATTAAGTTGTATCATTTATCGTTATTACGCCCAAGCCATCATCTATTACCTTTTACTCAATACTGGGTAACTGCTGCTAAAACAAAGCCAGGTGTACAGCATATAGTTATGACGTATGACATTTGAAGAGATGTGTCAAACTTATTGTCCAGCAAAACTGCTTTTAGCAAATTGTGCAAAACATGTCTTTTTTGAATGTTAACATGTGTTTGCCGCCATCACAAAGAAGGCAAACACTTTGAATTGTTGTCATTGCATTTAATCCTGAAATAAATAAAAAAACATCACAACAAGGATAATCCCATTTTAAATCATTTATTTGATAACATATCATACTGAAAATATGAATAAACACATCCAGGACAAGCTTAAACAACATGGCTATAAATACAATGAACACAGGTTACAATAACAAACATGTCAGCCGATATATGAAATGAGCCGTTGGAGTTGTTCACAATTCTTCACGACCACCGGCAAAGACAGCAAAGTCTGTGTGGAGAAATGAAAACCCCTCTTTACTTCCAACACACAAACATAGAAACAGCATTTATTCATGTACAGAAAAAGACAAGCATTATAATAAGCATCGCTCACCTCTCTGACTTTATTGATCATTTTGTTCAACATCTGGAGCTCATTTTCACTTTTCTGCTGGTTGGCCAGATGGATGAGTTGCTGCAAGCGACATTACAACATCGTACATAATGACATTATAGATTTTATATTTGTCCCAGTTAATAAATAACACCACTTTTATGCAGTGAGTCAATACCACGGTAACAAGACGATACTTACATGTCTTTTTGCTCTCTCAAGGAGTTTAACTCTGCCCTGCTCCAATTTCTCAACACTCAACTTCAGTCTCTCCACCTTCAGTTTAAAAAAAGGACCCATGTTAGAGAACCTGATGTGTTTGCTCAACTATAGCTTACAATTAAGGCTAATAAACTATTATGTTTCTGGCATTTCACAGAGCATAAGTGACAGGATCATACCTCTCTCAACAATTTGATTTGTTCCTCCATTAGTTGTGCCGGGTTAGCTGATTCGCTACCGGCTTTTCCCAACTCTACCCGCAGGTATTGAGTCTCCACCTGTGACTGCTGGAGAGAACGACGGAGCTCAACCACCTCCTTCCGCAGTTCCTGTGAACAATTAAATACAAATAAACCGTTAAGTGTAATCAAGTGTATTCTGAGTTGGTTTTTAGCTAGTATTGTTTCCAGCTTTTGAGTGTGTGTCAGAATGTGGTTTTGGAGACACTTTGGTAACTGTAGCATGGAGTACTTAAGAAATAATAAAAAAATGTATATGATAAAAACAAGTGTTTGTATTTCCATTTTAAGACTAGATTTTGTCACTGCAATAGCATTGGAAGTGTGCTAGGGGCAGTCATGAAACTTTACAGATATGGGGTTGAATTCAAATGATAAAATCAAGGTCCAAGGAAAGGGTGCCATTGTCCTTCCTGGCTGGTGGGATCCCTTTCCCCCCCTTTTTGATTTTAACTACGAATCTGCCCACATAAAAATGATGACATCCATCGCACCAGCTGAAGCTAATACCAGCATTTCTTTCACAGGTAGTCAATATATACACAGTATGGATGGTGTGCCTTACTTTGCTCTCAGTCTTGTGTTTATTTAGAATTTCCTGGGTCTCTTGAACTTCTGACATCAACTTTGTCACAGTTTTCTCATCCTGTGAAAAGAGAAACATTTATAGGAAAATGACAGGGCAGAGCTCTTTTGTATCCTGTTTTCAAAGTTAAAGTCCAGTAGCACTTACCAGAGCTTTCTGCTGCAGCGCCTGATTTCCTCTCTCAAACAGGCTGTTCAGACGGCTGAGCTGGAGCTTCAGCACAGACGCCTCGGCTTCATGTCTGTTGCTTGCAGCCTGCTGCTCCACCTGCAGGCCAGAGCTGGAACAATGCATCAGATAAGGTTGAAGAAGAAGAAGAATGACATGCATGAACCCTATTGGTGTTTACCAAAATAAATTATAAAAACGGCACTAATATGTTCAATATGAAAGAGAACTTGGCAACTCCACCAATTCATATCTAAAGGAAAGTAAATCCAGAAACCTTCATGTTTATTAACACAATTAGTATGACCTCTTCTCTGTGTAGGGTTGAACATATCAATGCCAAACCTCTGATACAAAATCTTAATGAAGTGCAGACCTTTAATAAATCAATCGGTTGTTCCCGATTTGTTTTTCACATTTGGTGAGTTGAGAAATTGATTGCAATCAGTCGAATAGTTGCAGCAGAACACACTCTCTACATGACACAGATCTACTTATGGAACAATGTGTTCATTAATCAAACAATCAAAACTACTGAAAAGAGATTTTCTATAGATGGATAATTATGCAATTCATGCATCAAACAAAAATCCTCAAAAAAGTCAAAAAAATAAAGATCAGGAAACTTGTGTTTGGCATTTTCCCTTAATAACAGAGCAGTTCATTGAGGAATCTGAAACATATGTACGATGCACTGAACAAGTGTTAGTTGCAGGCCTAAGTGTATTGGTCATGAAGTGAGCCTCATGTGGAAAGGCCATCTTGATCTCCCCACCACATAGACACGGTACGGCACTCACATGGCGAGGTGCAGCTCCTCCAGCTGAGCGTCTTTGCGCTGTTGCAGCAGCTTCGTGTTGCTGATCAGCTCTGTGATGGTGCTGCCCAGATCGACCAGCAGCTCCGCCACGCTGCTCTGATCCTCCTCGGGGTCACACTCTGCTGCTGCGTTACTTTTCTTTCTAGGCGTGACGGCTGCAATGCGGGTGAAGGCGCTCGTCTCACTAAACAAAGTTTCGCACGGTGGGTCGGCCACGTCTGAGGGGACGGGAGAGAAAGTGAACTACGAGTTAGATTTCCGATTGCCTCGAGTAATAAGATGCCATTTCTCATGCATGAAGCGAATCGATATAGAAAATATGAATTACTTTTGTTTATAACTACGTTTTGTTCTCATGTTTTGGTAGTCTTTGATTTCTGGGATTCATCAATGTTTTCTTTGTAAACACTCTTACCAAGAAGCATCTTGTTTTAACAGTCATGAGTGTCTCTGGGTGTCAGTCTGTTCGGGGACACTGGTTTGCAACTTCTTCTTTTTTTAAATACACTTGCATTGAACTACATTTATTTAAATTGGTGCTCATGCCAGATAGACGCACAGTGACTTCTTTTAACCCAGGTTGAGTAGAACATTATAATGCGTGGTTGGATAATGCACCTTGACACGCTCAGATTGACCACCAGTATCGGTTAAACCAGCTTGACTGTTTCAGTTGGAAAGTGGCTATTTGTGTTCAGGTTTAAAAAAAAAAAACACACACAAGCTTCTTTAATGAGAAAATATAATATTTTTCATTCTTAAAAAGAACCAAGCCTTTCTTGTGGAGTCATGAACTAAATTATAATTGACTATCACTCAAAGACCCAGTAAGCTACAGTACCTGATCCAGGAAGGGTCTCTGTTGTGAGTGCAACCATGACGCTGTCGACAAACGAGCTGGAGGGGTGACGGCGCTCCACTTGTTGAGACTCCTTCTGTGGTTTCTGAAAAACAATACAAGTATACATCAAAATATTGTTTTTCTCCACAGTGATGAAATCGGTTTGATTGGAGCTGATTTTAGCCTTTTCCCTTATCATGAAGTTTGACTTGACACATGAGTAACATAACTTGAACACAATTAGTGGTGCAATCTTGAGTCCACTAGAAATATAGTTATAGCCTGACGTGTACCTATTTATTTAAAGGTCACCTATCATGCTATTTTTAGGCAATAGCATAGGTCTCAGATATATAAAAAACATGTCTATGAAGTGTTTTGCTCAAAATACCAAACAGATCACCCATTCTAGCCATGCCTCATATCCCTCTATTTCACTTCCTGTTTCAAAAGTGCTGATTTTGGGTAGAAAGCCAGCTTAATGTTACCTATGTTAAGAAAAAAGTGCTAAGTTATGATATAATATTAAAAAATATAATATAAAAAATAAAAGTAAAAGAAAACATACTTTCCAAAATACAAATCCTGTAACAGTTGTTAGAATTTAGCAATCAGGAATATATTACACAGTTATTAATGGCTTATGTATAAAATGTAATGTATATATTGCACATATATGCTCTCCAGTACAGGTTAGCTCTGAGTGTTAGCGATGCTAATGTAAACATCGACCAGATTACGTCTAAAACAGTCAGGCATTGTTTCTGATAGCAGCGTTTCTGATAGTGCTGTGGGTCCACATTTCAGATATTACGTCATATCGGACTCAAATCTGGATCAGCTCCGTTGTACCCCCGTTTTTAGAGATTTGGGTACGGAGGAAAAGAGAGAGGGTTTTATTTTCTGACGCTGCGTGAGTTCCCTGACACACCGGGGACACATGTTTATGTATAAAAGACATCAAAAAGTGCATTCTGCATGATAGGTCCCCTTTAATATTAGAATGGATTCACATGGAAGTATGGAAAATGCAGAGAATCTGCTTCAGGTTGTGTTACGCCTTTCGTATGCATTACCTGGCCATTGAGAGCAGCATGTATTTCATTGGTCAGTCCCCTCAGTGTGTGATGCAGCAAAGTTATTTCAGTGACCGCGTCTGCCAGTTTCCGTCTAAGCTCCAGCTGAGTGGCACCGGCTCTGGACTTTGTGGTTTCCAGCTCCTCGTGCAAGCTCCTCTTCTCAATCCTGCATCACACATACAGATAACTTATCATGCCGTATACAAAGAAAATGTTATACAACTTTAAAAAGAGTTTGTAGAAAGATTTTCTGAATGTTAAACATTTCTGTATGCTCATAGTTGGAGTGAAGACTTGTTTACCCACACTGGGAATATTTTGTATCTTAATCAAATGTACTATCAAGCCATTATTTAATAATAATAATAATAATAATAAATTACATTTTTTATTAGAGTGCTTTTTCTTTGCTTAATTTTGCTTCTACCTTCATTTTCAAATAATAAATTATAATGTCAGTTCTTATGAAGAAGCTAATGATAAGATACAACTCAATACACTGTATAAAGTGTAATGCATATCATATTTGTTAAAGAACTAGTAAAAAGGAAGTTATTTTATATTTGCTAGTACTTTAGGTTTAGTGTAACCCTAACCCTGTTCTAAAGATGATTTATTGGAGTATCTCATTTCACGTGTCTCCATTATGTTTTATCACTGTAGCTGCATTTTGAAACTGTTTGAATTCAATAGGATTAAGATAATGACATGGGTGTTTTTAAGTTCAACTTACTGAAGTTGACCAAGCTCTCCATTCAGGTCCTCACACTTGATGTTCCTCTGCCGCAGAGCCTGCAGGTTGGCACTCAGCAACCGTTCACTTTCAGTTATCTGCTCCCTCGTCAACTCATTCTCCACCTGTAAGAACTGAAACACACACAGACAACAGGAAATGATCAAACTGAAATTGCATACCATGATGACGCACTTTACTGAGCAGACCGGGTGAATAAAATGACTGTACCAAATGTAATTATTTAAATGTGCAAAACTTGTATTGAGAGTTTCCAAGTAAGCTGTCTGTCTTCATATTTTATGATCCGTGATTCATAGTGCCGCTAAATGTCTGCACTCCCGCTAAGTTAATACAGGTGTGTGTGCAGCAATCAGGAGATCAAACAAATTATGGACACAAAGAAAAGGACGGTAATTAAATCTAAACGGCTAAAAGATAACTAACTGAGAACGTAATGTCTTTAGCTTTGAAGCTTCAAACTAAATGCCCTAATAATAGACTTATTTATATTTTGTTGAGCTACAGACTTCTCAAGAGAATTAAAGCAAGAAAGAGAAATACAAGTGATGCAAGTGTAAGTATTTCAATCTGAAAAACGAACCTCGTTCATCTCCCGCACACCACTGAGCTGTGTGCAAACATCCTGGAGCTGCTGGATCTGCACGCTCTGGGACTGAGAGAGGACCTGCAGCTGGCTGAGCTGCTTCTCACTCTGAGCCAGAGCCTGAGATAACTCACACACCTGCTGCTCCGACTGACCCAGAGACGCCTCCAACCTGAACACAAGACACAACACGGGCAGTGAGCATTAGTTAGAAGACGGTTTTTAGAGATGTGACAGGGAAATTCATTTTGCCCTTGGAGAACAAAGTTACTTCCCTCTTCTTTCTCAATTCAAACAGGCTAGAAAAATATATATTTGCCTATTTATATGCTGCATATGAGGCAAGTTGTCCGTAGCAGAAAGTTCCCTTATTATGAAAAGAGAGTATATGAAAACTGAAAAAAAACATGTGGACACTTTAACATATCATTAAATTAAAAGAGGCATCCAAAAAGTCAGTGAGAAGATTTTGTCTGAGGTTTGAAAAGAGAAACTGAACAATCCTATAATTGTTTTCATAAAATGTTATCTAGCCATTAACCTATTTCAACCTGAAAGTTATTTTGTCATCCCCGAGTAGAAAAAGAATAATTGTCACCACTTGCCCGTTTGCTCTGTCCTTGGCTTGCTGGACGTCTCTCCACGAATGCTGCAACCTGAAACAACAACAACATGTTTTAGCACCGAGCTGTACTTCAGCCATTCTTGCTTTTTCACATTCACCCTTGATGACGTTGGTTGATTAGCATTTCCAGATTTTGTTTAATATTATATTCTTAAGCCCAAACAAAAGGAATCCAGGGTTCATACACTTTCACCAATGATTTTTTTCATGACCTTTACCTAATTTTTCATGACCAAACAAATTACTCTCTCAGCGGTACAACTGAAAATGGTTTATTTTAACATGGAACAGGAAATAAGGTCTGCATATGAAACATGTTGTGCCTTTCTAAAACAAATCCAATAGCTACACGCTAAAGCAACTCAAATCTCTCACCAGCAAAATACCCCGTCAGTTAAATGCCATTTTACGTTTCATTACGATACAGTATTTATTATCATTATAAAATTACTATTTTGGCGATTAGCTAAAATATAAATTATATTTGATGCAACTTTAGTTACATTTCCATGACTTTTGAAAAATATTGTTTTCCATAACTTTTCCAGGGCCTGGAATTAGCATTTTTGATTTCCATGACTTTTCCAGGTTTTGAATGACCGTAAGAATCCTGAGTGTTAGAGTTTTACTCAGTACAGGGTGTACTTTGAGGGTTTGTGACTCTGCAGACCGTTTACATGCAGAAAAACCTTCATAACACACAAGGGGACGGTGATAACCGGAAAAGCATGACATGGGCCCTGGACAAAGGTGCACAGCATTTGTGGGGTCTGTAGATATTTAGGAACCCAGCTCAAGGGGCGGAATAGAGTGGTGGCTAAATCATATTTAAGACCTTTTTTATCATATTAAAGACTTTTTAAGGTCTTACATTCTGATTATCAAATGTAAGACTTAAGACCCCTTCGGAACCCTGTAAATAACATTTAGAAACCTTATGCTAAATGGTTTCCCACTAGCTCTATATCCCACTTGATGTCACCCACATCTCTGCCATGAAGGTTCACTTGAATGGATGATGTGTGCACCAACACCGAGTTAATATAAAGCCCCTTAGAGAAGTGCGAACACACTATCTAATTAAACTTTTATTTTAAGTCAATTATTAAATTCATAAAATGCTGAGGAGACTTTCTGTAATGCATTTAGTATAAACGATGCAACCTTCATTTTGAAGGAAAGCTCCATCTCTTTTTGGAGAATCAGAATCCCTCATTAGTCCCAGAGGGGAAATATAGTGACAGCTAAGAGACACTGAAACTTAGTGAAGTGGACTCAGTCAAAAGCATAGCCGTGGGAACATGTTTCAAATGGGGGGTGCGGTGGGGATGACACCAGGGCCGGTTTTGACCAATTTGCTGCCCTAGGCAAGATTTTAGCTGGCAATGAAAAACCTCTACAAAAGCTACAAACAGAGAAACATATTGACATGGTGGACAGCTTATATAACAAGGCTTCAAATGTATACTATTTAGTATTGCATGAACATTGAACATGTTTTAATTGGGGGGTGGACTTCACATCCTCTAGGGGGGTCCGGGGGTGCCCTGCCAAGGCACAC
>NW_011333040.1:23411437-23455306 GCF_000735185.1 Notothenia coriiceps | reverse complement strand
GGCAGTGTAGAAAAGAGCCGGAGACTAAACCGAAGAACCGGTTCTAGAACCGGAAAGCTCTAGCACGGAGCTTGAACCGGAGTTGCGTTGGTGTGAATGAGGTAATAGTGCTTTTAAGACAAGTAGAAAAGAGTTGCAGGAAAGTAAGAGTCCTGTTGTTCATTACTATGTCGTCTTACCTGCTCTTGCTCTTCAACAGCTTGCTCTCTGGCAGAGAAGTGTTCGTCCCTCTCTGTCAAAGCAGCCGCTGCCTTCTCATTCAGCATCAGAAGCATCGGAGTAGATTTCTGCAGAAGGCCTCTGACTGTAGAGAGCTGTGAAAAATATGACCACGGAAAAGTATCAGTATTCTGAGCATTAATGCAGTTTCTAAACTGTAAGCACATTTCAGGAATCAAACTCCAATTGAAACAAACACGGCTGAGTAAGTAAGCTGCATTTTCATTGACTTTTTTTACAGCAAGATATTGTGACTTTTGGTAAAAGCAACATTCTGCGTGATGGTATTGTTACATCAACAGTTCCTCTTTGAGTCTCCTTTTAAAAAGATATACAGGATATATGCAGGAATCCTGAAGTCAAGTGTAATACCTTTTTTAAGACCCTTCCCATACATTTTAAGACCTCATCGCCACTTGGAGTTCTAACCGGTTACATTGGCGACACACTTGACCTCACATTGACTATATACAGTATTGATTGTCCTCCCTCCTTATCTTCCAACCATTTGGACGCAAACTTGCATTTCCCCATAACGATGTTGTTTAATAACCGGCATAAACGGACCTTCACGCGCTATCAAGCACTGAGCGTGCGATGTCCTGTTCAGATGACGTCAAATCCAACGGGATGCCGTAAATAAACCACAAAGAACTGCCGTTGCAGGAAAGACGGCCGGCAAAAATCTCCGACCGTGTGAACGTGAACATTAATAGAATATCACCTCCCATCTTCAGAGCAATCTGACTATTATAACATTAGCGTTAACAAAGCTTACTTAAATATCTGCCAGAACATAAGTAACCGGATCAAAGTAACAGTACAGTCAGCGGCATATCACATCATAATATATCTCCTTATCTGAGTCAGCTGAGCCGTATCTGGCCGTGCAACACTCAGTGTCACATACTGTATTCAGAAGTATTATTTTAAGCAACACATTAAGTTGACGAAACACTTGAGTCAAATGTAATTAAAGTGCGGTGCCCCAACAAATAGAATCAAATTCTGTAGGAAACACTGAACAGTTCCTATTTGAGTCTCCTTTTAAAAGATATATTAAACGTACTTCTTGCATCAAACTGGAATGTTCCTCCATGGTTGTGGACAAAACATCAGACGCAGAATCGAGCATTTCATTGTAGGCCTTGTTTAATGCAACCTGCAATAGTAGAGACAAAAATAATAAAGAGGAATAAAATAACATTCTGATGGATGTTCTGATGAAAAGATTGCAATAAAGCTTTTTGTTTCTGCTCGCTCTGTGTACCTGTTCTGGATAGGTCTGGTTTAGGGCAGCTGACAGTTTTTGCTGGGACCCCACAACCCTCTCCAGCTCGGAGATTTCTGAGGAACAGTGAGTCCTCAGCTGCTCCATCAAACTGAAGGCCTGGAAACAAAGACACGGTTAATGCTCCTGGAATACAGAGTGCTACGAAATAAATATAACTGCCAATAAAGATGTTGAAAATGTGCTTTGGAAGTTAACGAGATGGTAAAACTACTTCTGATTCATAATGTGTAAAGCTTAAAGAGCCTGTAATTTGTTTTTATTATATTCAGTTTCAGTTTTCTACAGACTTAATATCAGAACAGAAATGACTTCTTATCTTGTCTTTTCAAAACAAAAGCCTAATGTAGCCCTGGTTTATTGTGGACTTTATCAATACACAAATAAAATCCTCATGCTTCAGAAGAGCCACATGAATAAGTATTAGAAAAGCTATCATGGTATTAGAGACCAAACATGCATTAAACTAGTTAACCCTCTGAGACTCACATAGGACATTTCCGTTTTTGTATATTTTTGTGTTTTGCCTTATAAATTCTATTTTTTTTACAGTATAATAAAGTTTTACACATCCCAGAAATCAGCACAACCTCAGCTAATGATATATGTCACTCATTAGAGAGTTATATACAATGTAATATGGGATATTTGCCCATAAACAATTTTTTTTATTTTTATAAACGGAGCTTGAATTTTTTACTTATTTCATTAAAAATAACTGCTAACCATAACATTGAAAAAATACATTCAAAACAGACAATTGCGCACATTTATTATCATAGTATCAGAACTGATTAGAAGATTTTTAACTTCTTCTGTTCATTAGTTATGCCCATTCTTTTTGGGCAGTTTCCATGGGCGTTTTTTTTGCCAGGAATTGTCTTTTTTTTTGTCAAGACTACACATGATATATATCATGGCAGTTCCTTTCCACAATCACACATGGCATGCCGTCAGATTCGTCTGAATTGTCATCAACATCGTCCACTTGAAAAATCTGCTCCGAAGCCTCAGCTGTAGTAAACTTCCTTGGCATACCTCAGTTTACTTTCAAAACACTAAAAGAACGTATTTCAACTTTTATTTTGTTTTCGCAAGTGGAATTATACCGGCTCTCGTTTCAGAACACAAAACAATGGAACTGACTCTGAATCCGATTGGCTGTGACTGCATCCACTCAGAGTGTCCGATTCAGAAATGTGACTAACGGCCCGTCCACGCACAGGCATGAAAAAAATCTTGAAAAATCTTGATGCTGGGCGTGTCTGAAGCTTGGCGATTTCACGCGCCCAAGGCGACCAACAACCAATCAGGAATCTCCCAGGAATCTCCCGCCCGCCCCCGGCTTACAAAGCCTGTCCATTCAATGTTAAAACGAAGTAAACTGGATATAAAATCCCCAAACAGGTGAAAACCTACCAGTTTCACCAACTGTCTCTGCCACCTCCCTCCATGCCTGGTTCCTCCGGTTTAGGTCCCGGTAGGTGAACAGAGAGCAGTCGTAAAGGACCGGGACATTTCCTACAGCGATGATTAATTTATCCTCCATTTTAATATGGAAAAGACCGCAGCGGTATCTGCATACAGTACACGCGGTTTGATTGGCTAGCGCTTGCACTGGCGGGATTTGCATAAACGGGATTTGATTGGCTGATGCCAGCTTCGCAAGCATCGGGAGCATCAAAAGTTGAACATTGCTCAACTTTTGATGCTCACGATGCTTGCAAAGCCATGCTCCGCTCCCCACAATGCAGTTCGGCGAAGATTACAAATCTTCTACGTCACCCCATTCAAGTGAATGGGCGAAGCTTTGAAAGATTTTTTTCATGCCTGTGTGTGGACGGGCCGTTACACTCTTTACGTCACAAACAAAGATGGTGGATGAGAATAGACTTATAAAACATACAAAGCGATAAGCAATGCGCCAGAATCAAGGTGAGACTATCCGCATCTTTTAAAACTTTACGCACATCCGTTTCACCGAAATAAGTAAACGCCTCTCAATGAAAAACGTAATAGAGTTGTTCAGTGCCGTTTCTGTAGTTTAAGAGGAAAAACACGGCATGTCTCAAACAGCTGAGAAGTTATGACGCTTTGAACACAACGTGATATTTGGGATCGTATACGGCCCCGTGGCTCTCAGAGGGTTAAGTCACATAAATAATACAGATGTTTGTCACTTACCGCCTCATTGGCTGCGATGGCCTCCTCCATCTGTGCCCTCATGTCATCTCTTTGGTGAAGAGCGTCTTTGACCTTCTGCATCATTTTTTTCTGCGTCGTCTTTGTTTTCTCAAAGAGAGACTTCATCTGACCGTACTAAACAGCACAAGGAAGATTCACATCAACGAAGGCATACCCAATTGATTTGACACAGAATGAGGGAAGAGGCGTTTACATACATGTGAAACAAGGCTCTGGTGGTCATCTCTGACAACGTCTCCCATCTTCTTAGTGCTAGAGAGAGCGGCATCCGTGTCACCACTCAAAGAAGTCTGTTGGGACAAATGCACACATCAATGTTATTAAAGAGCAAAACCAGGTGTGTCAATGCATTATTTAACCATGTAAGAGCATTTTTACATTACATTACATGTTAGACGCTTTTATCCAAAGCGACTTACATACTGTGGACAATCCCCACAGGAGCAATTTGGGGTGAAGTGTCTTGCCCAGGGACACAACGACATGCTGACTGCAGTGGGGTTTGAACCTGACCCCCTGATCCAACACCTACGGACAACCCACTGCGCCACACGCCTCCGCGCCTCTCATCTATAAAGTTATTACAATTGTGCTAGACAGTGATTGTTTATGTCTCACCATGGTGACCCGCATGTCCTGCATACACTGGGTGAGGTCCTGTAGAGAACTCACGTCCAACTCCAACTCACCAATCCTGTTCAGAGCCTCCAAATATAGGTCTCTTAACATTGTTGTCTGTATGGAACATAAAACTAAAAGTAAGTCATAACAAAGATTGAGGATGAACTAAAAAGAAACTTCAGATGTCGTCGTAGTCAAATATTTCATGCTACAAAAAGTACAACTTCAAAATGCTATAAATATCTCCTTTTGTTCCCTACCTGACTCAGTTCAGTGTGGTCCGTCTGCACTTGTTTCTCCCTGAGGTCTGAAGGTGGAGGGCCTGCAGAAGAACATCCATTTGCTCTGGCTGCATCCAACTGCTGCACAAGAGCCTCCACCATGATCATGCTTGACCTTAACCTCTGCTCCAGCTCTTGTCGTGAGAGACCCTCAAGGCTGCCTGGGTGGAGGCTGAGAGCATATCAACAGAGGGAGAGTGAGAGGCAGACACAGAAAAACACATAACTATGAATGATCCGTGTTATGATCAATAATCATTGGCAACTTATCCAGATCCCGTTAAGACTTACTTCCACAGGATAGGGTCAGTCAGAGTGCAGGAATCAGCCACAGTGAAGATCCTCTTCCTCTCAAATTGGCCAGATGTATTGACGCTGTGGTTCAACCATTTAACAGGAGTGGTGCCCACACAGACACCGTGGGATTCTGCAGGAGTAGCTTTTGCAGATGGGACTGTGACAGCATCAGCAGGAGTAGAGCCAGCAGCAGGACACATCTTCCCTGATGCTAAGAAAAGGAACTCTGCCATCTGCCGAAGCTGCTGCTGAAGGGGACCGTCTGGAATCAGGGGGAATTCCACAGCTGGCTTCTCTACTTCAGACTGAGGCACAGCAGAAGGCTTCGCATCCATTTCCTTAACTGGTTCAGGGACTGGTTTTGGCTGGGGCTTGCAACCAAGCACTGTAGAGTTAAACAGAGGACACGGCATGGGGCTCTCCATTCGCTCCGTCCAAAACCCAGGAGGGTCGACGTTAAATGGAGCAACCAAGCTTTTTTCACACTCAAGAGCTGGATCCTCAGCCAACAATTGGTCCAAAGCAGGAACCTTGAGGGCCTTCAATACAGCCAGAGAGGCTCTCCTTACAACAGGACTGAGCAACTCAAACTGAAAAGGCAATGTTCCTGACTCAAACCGCACTCTGAACCTTTCAGGTAGGTTTTTTACCTGAGGTTTTTCTGGTTCAGTTCCAGATGAACCGAGAGCACTGTCTTTTTCTTCACTGTCTATGGGTTCAGTTCTCTCTGCAGAAGCCTCAGGGTGGCTCAGCATTGAAGGCAACACACTGTCCTCAGAATGCATCGAGTCCTTTTTAGAGGTTTCTTTCAACTCTAGAGATTGGTTAGTCAGGGAAGATGAACTGATAGCTAGTAGGTCAGCATTGACCACAACTTCATCATTTTCCACATGGCTGTACGGTAGTTCATCTTGAAGCTGCTCCTGTGTCATGGCAGGAGGTTCACTGATGTCATCCAGGGGCTGGCCAATCACAGCCTGGTCGTCAGTCAGGGGGGAAGGTTTCTGAGAGAATTCTGTGATGTCTGATATTTCTCCGTCACTTCTGGCATTGATGAAAGAGCTGAGTGTAATAGCCTCTTGACTCCCAGTCTGACCATCAGGTACCACCAAACTAACCTGTTGTACTTCATCAACATCATCAAGGCTGAAAGGTAACGGTCCCCTGAATGAGTTATTTTCAATATCATAGTATGGGTGATCTAAATGATCACTACTGTTTTTGGCATCTTCTTCAAAAGTTATCATGTTTGGATTCATGCCATAATTGTATGACTCACTGCCGGTAGCTGTTTGGTTAACTGGAAGAGGAATAGTCTCATCTGCAAGTTTGGTGCCATCACAAATGTCAACCATACCTCCAGTGCAGTTAAATGATTTGAAGGTTACATCATTCTGTCCATCAGCAGGCTGTTCAGGACCGTTTGTTATTTCAGCGAAAGTGGTGCTGACAGGAACGCAGTTTTCTCTGCTAAAGTAGAAATGATCGGCATGCTCTACTGGACACAGCTCGCCACACTTAGAGAGATCTGGAGAATTCACACTGTCCTCTTGCAAAGGTTCCCCTGGCTGGTCATTGGGCAGAGGAATGGTCGTATCTTGTAGTCTGGTGACATCAGCCACTTCCACCTCACCGCCATCACAGACAAAGGATTTCCAAGTTACATCGTTCTTTCCACAGCAGTCATCCTGAAAGGCTCGGACATCTTGTGTAGCAATTCCATCATCCAAGTCTCCAGAGGTTAGACTCGTGTTGGAAATTTCACAGGGACACGATGCTTCATTGTCAACCAAGGAAGCATCTACAACCTCAGGATTGTAATAGGCGTGTTCGATGTGGTCACTGCATGACTGAACCGCTATACTGTCAGAGAGGATGGTATCTTCCGTTTCATTAATGGTTGCCATAGACTGATCCTTGGGCAGAAAAATACTTTCTTCTGCACACACAAAGGAGCTTGCAAGCTCAACCTCACCACCAGGACAGATGAAAGATTTAAATGTTACATCTCCAAGTCCACAAGCTGACACAGTAGTTGTTAAATCAGTAGTGGGAGCATTGATGTGAATCCCTTTTGTGGATGGAGAAGATTGCAAGTGGGGCTCTGGGTCACAGAGAGGGCCATCCCCCTGTTGATCAGAATGGATGGAAAGTAAGAAAAAAGTCACACAGCAAAAACATAGGAGCATTTACAAATATAAGTATAGCCCCACCTTAGTCAGTTTCACAACATCAGTCCGCAGTTTTGATTTGAGTCTGGAGGATGGAGTTGACAGATACAGCATTTCATTCTGCAGACTTCTCATAGGGGTACGCTCTCCACATCTGCTTGAAGACTAAAATGTATGTCATAGGCACAGTAGATACAGTGTAGAATCAGAATCGGTAGGTTTACACATACGAGAAATTTGCTTTGGTATATGTGGTGCATTCAAAAACACAGAAAGAAGTATAAGTAGCAAAACCAAATTAAAAAATAAATATATATATAATAAAATTAAAAAATTAAATTAAAAAAAACTGTATAAAATAAGATTATAACAAATTAACAATATTTACATAAGACTATATACTGTATCTAAAGTGGAGCTGTGCCGTTTCTAAAGAGGTAGTGTGGAGAAGAAATGTGCAACATGTGCAGGATATAAAAATGTTATGATGTGATTTTACTGATGTGCATTCATGTAATGCGTAATGTTTTTCTGCGGTGGATAAAAGTTATGGCAATGAAAATCTTAAATCCCAGGTTCCTCCAACAATGCAACATTATATACTGTATTGAATACATCACACAATAACAAAATAAAAGGTCAACGGAAGTCAAACTGAGTATTGTATTAGTTATAGCTTGTTCAGACATATTTTAATAACAAACACTGCTGATCAAGAAAACAAAAGTCTTACCGAGCCTTCCCCACTGGAACTCTTCCTGGATGACATTGCACCGGAAGACTTATTTACAACTGGAAATGAAGACAAATGATTGTATATTAAACTTGCTTTAAAAAAATGGTTTAAACAGTTTGGTGGACAAAGTCAGTTTCTAACATTAACAATAGCTAAGAAGCTAACGTTACTGACAATACGTGTCGAGCATAGACAGTTGGCCAGAAGTATCTTTATGTTTAGGAGTACAATTATACGCAATAATAACACCTTGCCAACATTATTAACTTAACTTGAGTGTATGAAGTAACGCTAAATTATCTCACAATGTGTTGCTAAAAATAATTTAAACAAGGGCGTAACGCTAGCTAACGTAAGCAACGTCAACTCAAGTTAGTTAGCACCATAGACTGTATATATAAAGGTTTGCACCGGTTAGCAGACACCTCAAAGCGTCAACTAACGAACATTTTTAAACCAACCAAACTATGGACTATGACATGTAAAATCAAGTTTAACCACATTACCTTTCAACTTTCTCCAACAAAACGTTGCAAAAGCTACGGTAAATAAACATTTGGCGTCGATCAGCCATCAACCGCGTTTCGTTCAAAACACAAATATCAGCGCTGCTATTGGTCCATTCTTCTTCTTCGGTGGTTTTCTGACACAGGCGTAACGCGTACTATGTACTATAGCACATTACCGCCCCCAGCTGGGAGTTAATGTCACTACATTAGACACATTTAAATTGACACCTTTCCCCTTCGTTGCCAGGAAACGCTTTCTTTAGTTTTTTTTTACAATTGTATTCTTTAACATAAAAATAACTCTGACCATTGCGTATGTTTAAGTTTACTCCTAACATATTACAAAAAGGAATAATGTATATATTAGTTATAATCATATAATCATTATTATTTTATTACTATTTTGAAAATGTTGCCCCTTATTTAAGCAAAAATACTAAATAAGTTAAGTAAGTAACTAAGTCAAGTATATTCGACAGGTGCATGTGTTTACATCTTCCACAAGCCTTGACCGAAAATACAAATGTAATCATTTTCTAAATCATGAAGAGACACATGAGAGAAGTGGGCAGGCCTTCAATAGTTGATAAGAAAAAAGAAAAATAATCAAAACAATTTATGTCATTTGTAGATCATCGCTGTAGCTTCCTTCTAGAAATAGAAAGTATAAACAAGGACAACAAATAAAAAGGCAATTCTGTTTCAAAAATATTTTATTTAATCAACTCATTTGTAACTGAATGTTTCCCGGCTTTTCATGTGTCTGATTAAAAGGTCTCAATGATATTACCACTTACATATTTGTCAGTAGAGAAATGACCGGAAATGTCTAAGTAAGCGCAGTTTTTTTAGTCTATCGAGCCACAAAGCTTTCATCAAATTATTTCTCACACCGAGACAACATTTTGCTCAACAGGTCGGACCTGCAGCACCTCAGCAAAGCCTTTTCCGAACCAGCAGGTGATGTCAGCTGAGTCCAGGATGAAGTAGAAGAGCCTGTCCCTGCAGCGTGTCCTCCTGTGGATGGACCGCGGGTCTGCAGAAAGCACGCCTCTGATGGCAGCAACAGCCTCCTCTGTACTGCGGAGAAACCTGAACCTGGGTCTGTCACTTTCAGAGGGTCCTGTGTGGCATGAAGGTGCACTCTGTTATTCTACAAATATTTATTCATTTATTATAATGCATGCAAGCTGAACATACAGGAACGTATACATGTTACTGTGCATACTTGGTGGTTTTTCATAACAGCACCATCTTGTGGACAAAACAAAAAATCATCTTTCTCTGGTTCATTGATTTATCCTTCCTGTATTTTAAAATGTAAATACAGAGTTATTTACTTATATATTTAAAAATACTAAATATGTATCATTTACAGTATTTGCACCTAGTGTTTTTCAGAAATGTTTGTAAGTTTTCCTCAGACATTCGATTAAGTGCCATTCAAAGACACACTAGGGATTGTTATCATAACCCCTAATCAATTATCATTCAAATACAGAGGATAATCCTTTTGTAACAACCAACTTTCATCACTTCATACAACATTTACTTAATTATTTAAAAAATATCTAAATTTGTGAGGTTTATAACCCTTAAAGGTCTCCTATTATACTATTTTTCATCAATCTATTATATGTCTCAGATATATACAAAACATGCCTCTGAAGTGTTTGGCTCCAAACACCAAACAGATCATGCATTGCAGCATCCCATAATTCAAAGATGTATTGCCATGTCATATGCACAACTACTGTGCAGTTATGCAATAAATGAAACACTTGGGTCACAGGTTCCTGGACAGTACAATTACAAGACAAATATTTGTATTTAGGTATATATGTGCAAATAAGCTAAACAGGCTACTGTAATGCTTACAGAACGTTTAGCTTACCTGACAGGTGTGTGGGAAGGAAGTCTGCTAGCTCTTTCTGAGCCTGAGGAGTGAAGCGCACCTGCAGACTGCTGACAGGAGGCTCTCTGATCCAGCCAGCGATGGTAATGTAGGCCTTCTCTCCATAGCAGGGGTAGTCCACATTACACTCTGGTGCTTTCGTTTTGGGAGAGTCTGAAACTTGATCCTCACTTGCACAACTCAGCTGGAGTTCCCCTTGGGTCACATAAGCCCTGACCTCATCTAGCATTTGGTGGATGTTTTTGTGAAGGGGCAACTGAGCACTTACTGACTGAGAGGAATCTCGGACGGGAATACCAGCTTCAGGTTTGTCTTTGGAGAGGAGACTTACTAAGGCTTCGTCGTCATTTTTGTCACTTTCTAGGTCTGATTGAGCATCTGTTTTTTGGTCTGTGATTGGATCACAATGCTCTTTGTCCAGCCTTGAGTGGGGGGAGTCGTAGTCTGGGATGTATGGTTTGATGTCCAGGACTGGGGTGCCAGCAATCATGTCAATGTCTGACAGATGTACGGTGTCCCCTAGAAAATAAAAGTGAGAATGCATTAGTTTCTATAAAGCTATATGTTTATGTGTTTATGTATATGTTTGAACTGCAAGCAGGAAAAAAAGATATTATGCTATACATGCATTAAGAGTTTAAAATCATGATGTCTGTTAAATCTGTACATAGGGGCTCACAACTCGTATACACACAACGGGCAAGCAGTTCGCAATTGAAGAAACATGTTTTCATTAATTACACTTACCGTCAATTTTATCAAGTCTAGCTAGAGTTAGGCCCAAGGCATTTGGTCGGTGCGGACTGCGTGTCGAGTACACACCAACTCTCTGACCGTTCAGTCTGGGAGGCTTCACTTTGGCTTTGTAATTCAAGTGCCCATTTTTGTGAAAGAGAAAGATGATCCTGTATAGAACATATGGGGAAAAAAACATAAAGATGACATGAGAAAAACAGTGGATACATAAAGTCCGTATGTATAGCAGAGGCAGTTGTGTTGAAATGGGCAGAAGTTCATTTGCAAAAGTGAAAAATTCCCTTTGACCATCAAACACTCTACAAAACATTTCTTAAGCCACAACCCACTTAAAAATATCGAAACTCTCCCTTTCAGTGATAACACACAGTAAACACAATGTAAGACACCTACCAGACATGGGAGTATTGCTCCAGGCCCACCAGAGCGTGCTCAGGGTTATTGAAGATACTCTGCTGGATGCGCAGTTCGGCCCTTGAGGGGCCACAGATGGTGGGCTGTCTGGGTGTACCATTCTTCACAGCGAAACAGGAACTGATGTAACCAATGGGGACAGTCTGGATGTTTCCTGGAGGGTTACACAGATAACAGCATTTTATTACATAGATGCTTCTTTCTTTTTCTGTACTAATTTAGAACATTGTAACAACTACATCTATTTTGTACTCCGCCACTCGCTTTGTTTTATGTGTGGATGTGTTTCTACTGTCATGTTATATAACTATGAATGTTTTTCTCCATGCATATATGCAATTCAGCAAGAGGCAACTTTCCTTCAACCTTTTTTATATTTTTGGCTCTGTGTACATTTTATATATTGATATTTAAAAAATTGGACATTTATTGATATTTTATATTTGCACTTCAGTGGCCAAATTACATTACATTAAAATGTAGGTAATAAGTCATAAGTAAGTAAAGCTTATTTATATGACAGGTTTTAAAATATGAATTACATGTTTATAATTACATTTTAAGATCATTATCATTATTATTATTTGTATAATGAATATTCTTCTTCATATTATTATTAGTAATAGTAGTAGAAGTATTTGTTATACTATAAATCAGCACATATGGCACACGTTTTTTTTACTCTAGGATAAATAAATGATTTATTATATTATTTTATGATGCAGTAATGAGGTGTCGCAATACAGAATACACCGCAGATGTTTCTTCTGAAAAATAATTAGAGCTGTTTTTATTTACCATTGTAGATGACTGTACTGCTGGTTATTACCATAGACTGTATATATAAAGGTTATTACCTTGCTCTAATGCCTGTGGTGCAGCTAAAGGCGGTGGAGGTGCCTGCTCTTTATCAGGTTCACGGAGGCCAATATTTGCCACAGCAGACCGAATGGATGTCATGTGTTTCCGATGAGCTCTACCTGCACCGTCCAATATCTGCCTGTTAAAGAAGAAGAATAAGCAAATAATAAAAACGTAATTTTAAATATAGATAAAACATAATGTCTTTAAAGGAAACGCAGCGGTGTAAATGAATGTCTACTGAAGTTGACAGACAAAAAATAATCAACACAATGAAATATATATAGTTACAGCTGTCATAAAGTTAATGGTACAGTCCTATCTTCACATACCTCAAGTTCTTTATCTCTTTTCTCATCACTGTTATTTGCTGGTTCAGTTTTTCAACGTGCTCGCCGCAGCAGTCACACCGAGGACTCATCTTTTTGATATAATGGATGAAAAAAAACACAGTAATGATTATGTTAGCTTCAAGCTAGCTGCCTGACATACACACTGAAGAAACACGTGGTCGTTCTCAATGCGGAAGCACGATAGTGACTTCCTGTTGGCCAACCAGCAGTGTTTCAGGTGTCACAACTAATCCGAACAGCTCAACAACATTTGTGTCGTTTTGTTGCATCCTGAATAATGTGCACTGTAATGTATTAATGTTACACATTGTTACATATCACTGTTGAAGAAGTCATGGATAATATGCCCTAGTTTAGCAGGCACTGCATGTTTTATATCAGCAGAGGGCAGGCAGGAGTTATGACACAGTCACCATTTCTATCTTTTTCAGCAGCTTTATTTAGGAATCAGAACAAGGAACCAACCATAGACTGTATTTATAAAGCCAAGCCAAACAAGTAAAGTATTGTAGAGTATTGTCCATGAGAATTGTATTTCCTTAAACTACATTTAAGAGATAAATATTGTGCTTTGTGCATTTATAAATAATTCCACATTACCTTCGGAAATGAATGCTTCTTACCAGCTAATGCATCACCTATATATATTTGTAATAATATTATATTGGCCATTCTGTAGCATGATAAGCACCTGAGATGTTATTGCTAATCATTTCTATTTTGAATGCAGGACTTCTGGATGTAATGGAGTGTTATCACATGTTGGCTTTGGTATTTTGAAGGAAGTTAAGAATCCAAATACTTCTTTATAGATGTTAAGTTAACTAACAGTTTTACGAACAGACAGAGGAAATGAAAGCCAGTTGTTGAACAAGACTGAACACACAAGGCGCAGATGGAATATATAAATATATTTTGTATACTTTGTAAGCAATGATTACATATTATAGTTTTGCCATTTATCACTTTGAGTGTTGCTAGAGCATTTGTATTTTCTAAGTGAAATTTGGCAATAGTTTCTCTATCCAAGTAAAACAAATATGACACATTATAGATATTGCAAAAGAAGATTGATCCTATGAAAACTTACCTAAATGAATGATCATAAGGACCTGTAGAAAATCACCAGCAAATATATGGTCTTAACACCATTTATAGGATAATTGGATGAGGGATAAAAATGTATGAGAAATCTAATTTAGTATAGGTTATTAAGATATCACATAATAACTAACAAAGATACAAAAAAATGACCACAGTCAGATGTAGTAAGCAGTGTATTTTATTTGCTGGAAAACAACTTTTACAAAATTCTATCAAATAAATCTGTAACCACAAATACATCATTACCAATGATTTATACCAAAACCTTTTTTTAAAAGCAGGTGTTGTTTACTAAATGCAAAAATACAAAATAGAATTCATGAGCTTCGCAGCAGAAACCAGAATAAATATGCTCGATATGTTTGTTCTCTTTAACTAACAGGATGCACACTAACCAAAACAATACTCAAATACAATCTATGACCGAAAAAGGATAATAGTCTGGGTAGGGGCAGTATCTGAAAAGTGTGTTTTAGAAAATTAAAAGGCATTTCCTGGAAAATATCTTTGTGGAGGAGGTGTCGAGGACCAGGTGGGAATTGAGAACATTTCGTTTTGTTCAGGGACGTTGATCGATGGTGGCTCAATCAGATCTAAAAAAACAACAGGATACAGAAAATATTAAGACAAAGCACAATCCCTTAAAGAAAGCAATGTTTAAACATTTCGTTTTTCACACCTTTCATTCTCATTGCAGAGTCAGTTTCTTCTTTATTACCTTCCTCAGCTGTTTGGTCTTGAGATGGAGAGATGTCTGCCTCCTCATCTGGGTCCAAGTCCTCAACATGGACCGGGCCAATGGCCTTCCTGCCTTGTGACTCTATGAAGAGGGTCTCCACCTGAGGAGGGGCTGCAGGGGGGGCAGGGGCTGCAGCTGGAAAGGGGTCCAGGATCATGACTGGAGCTGGGACTTGGACTGGAACAGCTTCTGGAACCGGAGCCAGATCTTGGACAGGGATTGGACTCATATCAGGGATTTTAGAGGAAGCTGGAGCAGGAGGTGAAGGTGAAAAAAGATCAGGAAATGGGATGAGTGGGGTCGGAGGAATCAGAGAAGGAGCAAAGAAAGGATTTTGGATGTCTCCAAACACTGGTAGAGGAGCAGGGGGAGCAAGGGCAGATGAAGGTTGTGTTTCCACAGCTAGAAGAGATCCTTGAGCTTGAACTGGGATGTCCTCCGCAGGTTCAGGTCCTTCCTGAGGCCCTGCCGCCGCCTCCTCCTGAATGACGGGTATCTCCGACGTGAGCTCACTCCTCTTGGGCCTCCCTCTCCTCTTTGTGCCACTCTCAGCCCTGGGTCTTTTCCTCTGGCTCTCCACCCTTTCAGAGTACAACAATTGTAATTGACCTGAACAGCAGCAGACATTGATATAGCTCTTTGTGATACTCTTGCAAAGCTGATACTACAAAGTCCTTGACCTGGAACTGGGATGTCAATAGAAACACATGATCAACCTTTGCTTTCCTTTTGCCCCATATTCAATATAAAGCAGTGGAGTGATAAGCAGCTGCAGCACTGATAACGATTTAACCGCGTTTGTGGAGTAGTGTTTTATCAAGCAAATGTTGTTAGTAAAGCCTTACTAAACATTAGTAACTAATACTACAACTACATTTTTTACACTTCATTGCATGTAAACAAATATTTGCTAATATACTGATATTTCTGCAATGCTAGATCTATGATGTTTACTCCAAGTAAACTTAGCTGTTAATGTAAATGCATTGCATTGCACAACATTGGCTGTGCCTTTTATACATTTACCCTAAAACCCACTGGTTAGTCTCCTTGTCTTCTGCTTCAGCTTTTCTTTTCCTCAGAAGATCCCTGTCACGTAACCGGCGACGGATCCCACCTATAAAACAAAGAAACCATGCTAACAAAGAAAGTATGAAATCAAAAACGAACAGAAATGTTTTTATGCATACTTCGGTGACTGATGGTATACATGAAGGATTGGTTTATAGACAGCTAAACACTGGCAACTCTATGACTGAACCATTTCCACACAAGGGTTAAAAATACAGAACAATTCCACAAGTATCACTTTTCTTGTGGCAGCCTTTTAGCTGTTGATTAAAGTATCTGTCAACTAAAAGACCACACAGTTTGAAAATGAAGAACTGGCTTAATTAACTTTGTAGTGTGAAAAGACTTAAGAACTTTTAAAAGTGAAGTCAATATTAAAAGTTACCTTGTTCCTCATTCTGATTTTTATTTTCTGACTCTTCTTTCTCTTGTTGAAATGTCTCCTCCATTCTGAGTCCTGCTATGAATTAATCCAACTCATTGAAGAAGGTCAAGCACAGAAATAAGACTGGATAACTTCTGACTGTTTTCTATTCCCACCCCTAAATGAATTATCTGGTTAACCATTACCAAAGTGCTGCGAGAGTTCTTGCAGCTTTGGTCTTATCATATTTGTAAAGCTGGAGGAGTTGGCACAGCATAGACAGAGAGAAAGAAAAAGACCAGGTCAAGTTGTGTGAGGGCATTTAGGGATATGCATCTGCCAGATGGTAAATACATATACAATTTGGGTTAAGTAGTCTTAATAAAACTAGTAAACAGACTCTTCTGTTTACATGCATGGCTCTGTGCAAGCCAGCAGATAAAAGAAAAGCGGAAATGTTGCTTTTTTTTTGTAGTAATGCTAAAACATTGACTGAATTCATGTAGAAAAATATTCAATGTTTAAACAGCCTAATATTGTTTCTGCACACAAAAACGATTCAACAGTTAACTTAAGTGAAATAACTGAAACCCCATCAATAAACAAAGCTGTTGTATTCAAGGTAAATAGATATTTGGCTTTTACAGCAACATACAGTATTATTAAGTACGTAAAATATGTGTTGAAAAGCCATCAGATAGTCTGAGACCAGGCAAGATATCCTGTCTTTAGCCAGAGCACTGGCATACCCAGCTTATCTCACAGATGGAGAGCTGCTCGGTTGGGGTGTGTTCTCAATCTTCTCACAGCACATTGAGCACTGATGTGTGTGTTTGAGACACTCTGAGAAAGAAGCAGTCCAGCAGAGTAAATAACACTCAACTGCCAATTGCCTCCAGCACTGTAGGGGAAATGCTGAGGGTCTGTTAAATTCAAGGAGCATCTTGCTATTCACACACATTCTATACTAAGAGGACTGTATGTCAATCTCAATTTCCTGCATGTCAATCTCAATTTCCTGCTTAGTATAGATGGACATTTGGCAGCAGACAAGTCGCAATGGGAAATGTGGTAAGTCGCAATGGGAAATGTGGTAATTCGCTTTTTATTCTTTAACTCACCTTGCAATGCCAAGTATTATAACCTCGGGGACACCCACACTGGGACGAACAAACTGTCCCAACGTCAATCAGGAGCTAAAAAACACACTACCTTGAACATTTAGCAGCACATTCATTAAAAATGGTGACTTCCAGCTGACCAAAGACCAGATAATCTCTCAGCTGATAAGGAGTAAAGACTCGTTCAAAGTATGAACATTTTATTTAAATAACAGATTAGTATCAGCATTAGGCTACTGGAACAGCCAAAGGCAAAAAAAAAGCTGTCACTCACATACAAATCCCTACTATTGCACAATGTAGCTATTATTTGAGGAAGTTCAAAGCAGCTATGGTGCCATCTTCTGGTGTATATATTCAACTACCTAACACACATTTTAAAGTCGTATGTATAACTTGCACTAGGCTGAAGACCATTTCCATAATTTGCCCTGAACAGTGGACCTACAGCTTTAAAGCCCAAACCTTATTTATTTTTTGTTTAATATTTACAACCAACACTAAAAATGTATTCATAATCTCACCAAAGTACAGAATATAGTTGTATATTCATTTTTTTTATTTCTGAAAATCAACTACTCATATTCAGTAGACTTTTACTTGAGGGCTCTGGTGTCTCAGGAAGTAAGGGGGGTGGGGTTGTAGGGGCGCACTCCATGTGCATATACAATGCTCTCTTTACTGCAAACCAAACACACCCCTCCTCTCAGTGTCGAAACGGTTAAAGGAATCTGGAATTTATGAACAAAAAGTACAACACAATTGATCCATTAGGCACTTTATTGGTACAAATTGTTACAAAGATTACACATTCATAAACAATTACAATTGTGAAATTGCCAGGCAACAGGTTTTTAGTAAAAATAAAATATATGTTCGCCTTATTTACACATCCAGTGTGAAGCAACAACAATATAAAGATGCATATAAATAACGTGGACATGTTTTAAGCTTTGCAAACTTTCACTTAAGTTGATAAACAAAGTTGAACATTTGACCTACTTTGTCGATGTATATTTGGTAAATGCTGCTACGCGTATACTATATACAATTTTTAGGCTATTCTTTGTTTAGCAAACGTGACTTTAAAGACAAAGAACTCGTGTCTTCTCCAAACGTAGTACAGTACTTTCCTTGCAGAAATAAATTGCACCATAGCACTGTTTCGGGGCAGCGTCATGTTTTGTGACTGCAATGCCTTCATAGAGGCGATGGGCGTTTCTGGACGCAGATGGCGCTGTTGAGCATATATTTTTGTTCAGTCCCGTTTCCCTCCATGGTTTCTCCTCTCTCCGACTAACTTAGCGTTTGGCTCAGTTCATTATACAGTCCTATATTCTCCCTCCATTAGGGCATCTCTGCCTTTGGACTGAAGATCCCACCAAAACCCAAGAGAGAAAAGTTTCACTTTCATAGGGCACGATGGACATGAAAAAGAGGATCCACTTGGAGCTAAGAAACAGGACACCGTCTGATGTGAGTCGTGCTTTTTTAAAACCAACCCTTAGTTTTCTGGCTAGCCTTTTGCTAGCAGCTTGCTACTTTTTTGCTTTGCGAGTGACCTGTGTGGCTAACGTAATGGTGACCACATGGGATTTAGATTGTGTTTCTTGTTCATAATAGGGCGGAAAACACTCAAGCTTAATCTTTTAAACAGTTCAGGATTGGGCGTATAGGGGCAACGAGAGGAGAAAAGCTCAATTGAATCGTTACTTTGAATCGGCGATTCCTCAGCTTGCTGGCATTATTGCAGTGGTTTAACCGTTTCGCAGCCTCCTTGGTGAACACACGATTCAGCTCAACCCCCCCTTTGTACCACTATTAGTAAACTTATTTTTACGCTGATATATATTACGAAATATGCTTCCTGCGCCGCGTTTAGCATTCAGAGAGCGGTATATTTTACTCAGACCTTGGAAGCCATGTTTGCTGCTAGCATAACTGCTAAAAATTGGGCGCTTTGTATCACAAATGATCGGTACAACTCCACTATCGTGCTAAAACATCGGTTGTTGTTACATGTGAACGGGCAGATCACGAGTTGTATGCCTTTACATTTCTGTATAGTACGTTAATAGCAAATGGTCAGCAGATTCAACCGCGACAACAAAAAACAGTCACTTGATTCACGAGTCATCCACACCATGACCATTTAACGTTAAGCCAGTGTTACTATAACAACAGTTGTTCTATCAAAACTGTAACAAATAGCCAACTGTATCCGTTATTGTAAATCGTTGAAAGCCACGTTTAAGTCGATTCGTCATTTTTTTGTTAAAGGTGTGAGTGTGCAGCCGTTTTCTCAACACAATAGCTTGCATAGTTTTATAACAGCTACTTTCATATCACTGCATATACTAATATAAATATTGCTAACTTCTTTAATAGAATATGTGAGCAGGAACCCTAACTTAGTATTTTTGTTCCCGCCACATTACCACCATTCGCTCCACTGGTCAAAGACAACAAAAATAAAGAAATCTGTAATCTTAAAACGTCAGAACCTGGTCAGAACCACAATGATTTGCCCAGTATTTACTGTTACTATAAACTGGATGTTGTTTTAAACTACACTGATCGATCGGCTTCACACACCGAGCCACCCTGCTTGAATGACACGGAGATCCGGTGCACCGCGCTTGATGCGTGGGCAGCCAAAAACTCGACGGTCGGCATTTCCCCCCGACTCATGCATGAAATAAAACTAATATACCATCGAAAAATAACCTGGATAACGTTTAAGAAACTATAATTACTCTTTCCAAACAGCATTTTTAGTGCCATTGAAAGTGTTCATAGAACTGCATACTGTATCTCAGGAATCGCCATGTTGTCATTCTGTCGTCTTTGAAGCTCTGGGAGAAAGGAACTGTCTCCATCTTTGTTTTTACTAAATGTCCGTTCTCAATATATTTCCTTCGACATGAAAACGACGGTTTACCCCGTTACAAACTGCCCATTACGGTCGTTCGTTCGACGACAAAGAATATTCCACTTCCCAAATGAAAGATGGTTTATCGTAGAAAAAGAATCTTTACTAAGGGTGTATTCGCAATCCTTTCCGCTGCTGTTGGGTTGGCTAATGGCGGGCAGACAGAATAGCTGCTCCTCTAACGCACGGCAGCGTTTAAAAGGGGCAATGGTTAGCTTGTAGCGAGCTAGCTTACTAAAAAATCATTGCATTTGTCATTAGTGACTGCTACAGCAGGCCATGAGAAGCTACTGCCCTACTGTTCCGAATTAAAATCAATATGTTTATCTGTTTCGCCCGGGTAAATTAAGCACACAAGTGCTTTTAGATGGAGACACAGGTTGTGTTTCGGTGTTTTTACTTGGGAAATACTGATCTTTGACGTTTGACAACAACTTTTTTTTTTGCAACGTATTGTTCAACACTGAATTGCGCAACCATTGTTAGTATTAACTGACTCAAACAAACTCCGCCTTTAGACTTGTTTTTCAGTATTTTACAGCAGATACATTTTAATTTCTTTGTTCAAAGCATGGGCCACTTTAATAAACAACACCACCCCCGATTAAAAAACGTTGTTGTTTTCAAGCTTGTTGTCTCCGTGATTTTGTGTACACAAAGTACCTTATTTTAATTAATCATGTTAACTTTGTTTAATATTTTTATTAAATATTTTTCAGTTGTTTAAGAATGAGTTGTAAGTATGACTTCTTAGTATAGTTTCACTAAATGCATAAAACAGCGTAGGTGACATTTTAAATGTGATATACTTTTCTACTTTTCAGGTACGAGAACTTGTCCTTGATAATTGTCGATCAGTTGAAGGAAAGATCGAAGGCCTCACAGCTGAGTTTGTCAACCTGGAGTTCCTCAGTTTGATAAATGTTGGCCTAATGTCCGTCTCCAACCTGCCTAAACTAGGAAAACTCAAAAAGGTAAAAATTACAATCATCCTATAAGTAAAAGTTGAACTATGATAAAAGTTCAGCTCGAATAACATTTCCTTCTACCGTGTTTCAGCTGGAGTTGAGCGACAACAGAATCAGCGGCGGCCTTGATGTTTTAGCAGAGAAACTTCCCAACCTTACACATCTAAACCTGAGTGGCAACAAATTGAAAGACATCAGCACATTGGAACCATTGGTATGTTTCCTATAGGTTGGAAGCCACACTCATTCATAAAACATATCCATCTGCATGCCTACAGAATGTGTATACTCTTATGTTTGGGAAGACATTGCACTTTTTCTTTTCTCATCTACTATTAATAACAATTTACTAAAATGCAGACATACCTTTGTACCAAACCATGTACACAGCCTTACTAGCATTAATATAATTGCAGGTAAATAGCTGTTATTACTCAACCAACAGGATAAAAAAAAAAAAACATATATATATATATTTCTGATTTCAGCCCAGTTTTCTGAATATTTTTGATCTAAATATTTAGTCTATGTTTTGTTATTTTCTTTTATATGTTGGACCTGACCCTTACAAAAGTAATGATAGAT
This sequence comes from Notothenia coriiceps, assembly GCF_000735185.1. NCBI lineage: Eukaryota > Metazoa > Chordata > Actinopteri > Perciformes > Nototheniidae > Notothenia > Notothenia coriiceps. Next base: position 23,433,793 of record NW_011333040.1, on the reverse strand, counting down.
CGTCCATCAATGCACTTTAATGTAATACCCAATTATACTAATTTAAAATACGATTCTTGAGTTGATATTCATTTAAGAAAAAACATGTTTGTAGACAGTGAGGATAAAAATCTTTGAAATCAAGGTAGGGCTAGACATTATATCTAATTTATATTGTGAAATTAGTCTAGATACTGTCTTAGGTGTTGGACATAATGTTGCATCATCTCCCTGGTTTTAGAGGCTGGGTTTAAAGTAAAGTGTTGTTATTTTCTGAACTTATCAAACTCTTCTAGTCTTAATATTTTGTAAACACTAGAATACTGTGCAATACATTTAGTTATTAAAGGGAATATCAACCCTATATAATTGGTATTGCTAAACATAGACTAATTTTTATTTTTTCACAACACCATGTACCTCTAGTACCCTGAACTCAGGACCGGACACACAGCAGTTACTCATCTCAGTACTTATCTGTATTTGATCAACAGAAAAAGCTGGATAACCTGAAGAGTTTGGACCTGTTCAACTGTGAAGTGACAAACCTGAACGACTACAGAGAGAGTGTGTTCAAGCTGCTGCCACAGCTCACCTACCTGGATGGGTATGATCTGGAGGACAGGGAAGCCTCCGACTCTGACGGAGAGGTGGACGGAGAAGGCGTAGACGATGTTGATGACTCTGAAGGTAAGAAGTTCTTCCAATATTTCAGATATGTCTATGGTCATCCTGCTGTAATGATATCCGTAGGTCCACGACAGCTGGAAAGATATGAACATAACTGAATAAGAAATGTAAATACAGTTCAACCTCAACACGGCTGCCTGCAAGTCTCCCACAGATCTTTAAAAAGTCTTAAAGAGCATGAAATACATTAATCTAAAAATGAAGCCTTAATTTGTGATAAAATGTCTTCAAATAATCTTTCATCTGTCTTCTAAACACATTTTTGGTAAGATCTATTAAAAAAATTTTTTTTTACCAAATTCCTTTTGCATTAACGTCAAGCAGATCTGTAGTGGAAAAAATGTATGAATATTTGTTCTTACATTTCTGAGTAGCATTCAAAGTATTTAATCTAACTTCCCTGAAGCTGTAGGAACTATGTGCCTGTCTGGAACTTGGTTTAGATTTGAATTGCAACACAAAATAATTACCTGTGTCTCTCAGTTGAACTATTGGACTTTGATTAGAGCATTATTCCACTTTGTTATCAACTGATTGTTGTTGCTTTTGTATTGCAGAGGGAGAGGAAGATGAGGACGGAGAAGAGGAGGACTTTGATGAGGAAGAGGACGAGGAGGAAGACGAGGAGGAGGTAGAAGGAGAAGAGGATGATGATGATGAGGTCAGCGCAGATGATGAGGTAATAAAGAAAAACCATTGAGCCAGGATTATTTGGTGGAAAGATATAAGCATTTGGATGCATCTTCCATTTTAACTCGTACAATTTTGTTTATAGGTGGGAACCTTTGGTCAAGTGGGAAAAGTGGATGATGATGAAGATGACGACGATGATGACGATGATGATGATGAAGACGGTATGTACCATTTACTTAATTTGAGCGTTCCCCCCCATCACATTTAGAACATTTATTTAACCCCATAGCACCTTTTTAAACATGTTTCAACACAGTAGTAAACTATTACTATTAGTACAACATAATTTGTGTGAACACTTGACCATTAAAATTAGAATGCAAAAATAATTAAACAATTTAGCAGAGTGCCTTTTAGTGTATTGTGTTATTAAAGTAAACAAAGGTCAACAGTCAAAGGAACTTAAACTGGCACTGTCCAGTTTTAAAAATCAAATGCGTTTTTCTATTAACAGGAAGGCAGATTGGCCTTTTATAGACATTGTACTTCAGGTTTTGTTTGTAATTAAGCTGCAAACTTAAATTGAATAAATGTTTGCATAGTATAATTAGTATGTTGGTGTCATGTTGAACTGGATAATGACAAATCAATTGATATCAGGGATAATATGACACCTGCTGGTGGTTCTGGTTACTGATGGAGCTTTATGCAGGAGAGGGTACAGGGCCTTATCAAGGGGCTTCTATAGGGGTGACTTACTGACCACTCAAATAAGACAGTATACATGGATTCATTATTAATACGGTATTAGAAAGCTATTTGTAGAAGAAATAAAGCTTGTGAGCAAATACATTACAGGAGGAGGAGGGAAGGGCCAGTAAATCCTGAAAAATGTAATTAAGATACATATCTGACAGTTATTTTCAGCTCCTAATCGTGCAACATTATATCAGGTAGACAGCAAAACATGATAGTGACCATTCTTCAACACTGACCCCTCTCCATAATGTCCCACTAGAGGATGTCTTTGATAAAGTTAAAGTTGTTTGTAAGAGTTAACACTTAATTTTAAGATATGTAACACATTAAGTGTGTATATGTAGATAGTAAAAAGTTGAAACATGAATCCGGCACTTGGACTTTAAAGGGATAAAATGTGTCGAGTGTTGTTTTAGTGGTGGCAAATGGAATATTAGTTCACTGTTGAGCTAGTTTTATGGTCTTGCCAATCCGATGACATCACATTACACAGATTTCCCTCTGTCCCCAGAAGCAGAAGTCGTAGCCGTGAAAGGTGAGAAGAGAAAGCGAGACCCAGAGGATGAGGAAGACGATGATGACGATGATGAAGACGACGATTAAGAGCTAAACTGAAAACGAGAGCCTACCGAGTGACCCTCCCTCCCCACAAACCCGAACGTCCGCCGTCTTACAACTCGCACCGCCTTTGTAATCCACGTCTGACCCCCAGCTCTGAGCTCTTTTTACGGGGCAAGACTGTACCGGACGGGTGGGCCGAGTGGAGCTGCCGCCCCCTTTTTTCTCCCCCTCCTCCCCCACATGGAGCTGAGAGCCACCCAACACCCTCCACCTCACCCCCCAATGGCCCGAGATTCTCAGGCAGCCCAGCACTCAGCATTCCACAATTTCACTGTTGCTCCCTCTATGTGTATTCCCGTGTGAGGACTTTGGGACTGGTATCTAGTTTTGGGTCTGTGCTTTTAATATTTTGTTGGATGAATAATTTTTTGTTTGTTGGGTTTTATTATTTCTAAATTGTTTTTGTCTTTTTATTGTTTTATTTTATTTTTTCTGTCCCTTATTTTTCCCAATACAATTATTGCTATAGCTGTGCAACCAGCGGGCCATGATTTTTAGTGTGGCCGCCTGTTGCACAAATCAAGGTTGTAGCTACATTTTTACTTTCTGTATGACAAAAAACAACTTTGTAAATAAAATGTTAACATTTTGTGCTTTCTCTCTCTTCCTGCCATGATTTCCCCAAAATGAGCGTTAAGTGATGGAGGCCATAAATATTCTTATTATATTCTCTGCACCAAGGGGACTCTACCCCACAGTACACAGAGACCAGTTGAGATTTTAATATTTCATTGACAAAAGAAAATAATCAGCAACTATTTTGATACCTGTTTGAAGGTTTTTTCATGAAAATATGGCACATGCTGTTTTCTGCTTTCAAAATATCCTACCTCTGTTATGATATACTAAATCAAATATATTTTGTTTTTAATGCACAGAACAAGATATTTAAAGACATCAGTTGGATCTTGAGAAATACAGATGGACATTTTTTACTATGTTCTGTATTTAAATTGACCCAACAAGTGATTAATCTAGGAATTAGTGGACAGTTTAAAGTTGATCCCTATACAATTCCTCAATGCCTATTTGTATGTGGAAAGAGCTTAGTAGCTACAATTATTACTTTCTTCCACTTGCCATAAGGGGACACTTTTCTCGTAAGTCCATGTAAGATAGGGACAAAATGTAGTCTTCAATCGTGGGTAAAATGTTACCTAATGTTCCCCTGCTCCAGAGGCCTTGGCATATATAACAAAAATATGGTATCAGTTTTCTTTGTTAATCCATCAATGAACTCTTCTCTTGTGACTAATTGGAGCCTGCTGACCCCAGGTTAGAGTGTAATTTACTGTGTGACGACCCCTCCCCCCTTCTGCCTGTCTGGGCAGCCTTGCTGTCCTCTGGAAGGTACTGGGAGTGTCGTCCTGTTTGTGCCCTGAACCAGGGACCCTAAGGTCGTGAGTCAACTGCTTTCCAGCTGAGCCACAGCACACACGCTGAATCTCCCTGAAAACACTGCAAGATATTTATTCATTTATGTTTTTATTCCTACATTTATTTATGCTTGTATCTATTTATACTTATGACATGTTCCGACCTCTATATAAGTGAGGTTCTGAGCTCTTTTAATTCCATCGTGTCACCAGCGGGCCCGGGTACAGGAGGGGTAATATGGTTCTTATGTCACCATGGATATTGTAGGGGAAAATAGGTCAGGTTGATCTTACTCTATGTTTAAGTACCTGGCTTTACTCACAGTTGTGTTTCTGTCCAAGGCAAGTTATGTTTTCCGGTATTGCTGTTTTGTGTTAAAGGCTGTCAAATGTTTGGAACCCTTATTCCTGTTAGGTATAAGCAATGAGAGACATAAGCTGTCTCCATTGAACCTTTTTTTGTTTTAGTTTGTTATTTTTGTGTAGTGAGTGGCTAGAGCATTTGCTCGGGTGCACTCCATGACTGCCTAGGTGATTTTCAATTGCTGAGAGTTAACCGGGTCACTGGGCTTTTGTGCTTAAAATCCTCCCACAATTCTACACGAAGACTAGGGTTGAGTGAGTCAGTAAGCATTTGGTAAGGTAGTTAGCAGAGGAGTGGGGTTTCCATATGTAAAGCTGTCTTTCACTATCAGTTACTGCTGGAAAAACCTTGCCTTGGTCGGTAAACAGTTAAATGGCTTCTATTGAAGATTTTGTTGAGTCCCCAAATGAGGATTTGTTGAGTACTTATAAAAAAGATCAGCTTTTGAGAGTGGCTGACCATTACAGTCTTGAACTTCCCAAAAATTGGAATAAAGAGGAGTTGTTGGTAGAAATAAAGGCACAGTTAGTGGAAAAAAGTGTTTTGTCTGTCTTTCTGGGGCCTGCCTCCCAACAGTCAATTGAGTCAGGTAATGTTTCAGGTGTGGTTCCAGTCCTGTCTGGACTTGGGGTTGGACTATCATTTAAAGAACAGAAAGAGCTTCTAATGCTACACTTGGAACGTGATGTGGAGGTAGAAAAGTTGAGACAAAATGCCCGTCTTCAGGAAGCGGAGATGGCTCAAGTTCAGGTCAGACAAAAACTAGACTTGGAGCGCTATAGATTGGAGCTGATGAGTGAAGGTAAGCTTCCATCTGAGACTAGGAGAGCTGCAGAGACTGTAGGTCAGGTTCCTGCAAATCAAGCATTTGATGTTGCTGTTAATTTGAGGATAGTTCCGAGGTTCAACGAAAAGGACCCAGACATTTTCTTTGTGTTATTTGAGCGTCTAGCAGAGGCACGAGACTGGTCTGATGTTGAGCGCACCCTTCTGCTTCAGTGTGTCTTCACTGGAAAGGCCCAGGAGGCTTTTGCTGCCTTAACTGCTGAAGACTGTAGCAATTACCAGTTGGTTAAAGCTGCTGTACTTCGGGCATTTGAGTTAGTACCTGAAGCATATCGACAGCGTTTTAGGTTACTCTGGGTTTGCTCATGATTTAACCACTAGTTTCAACCGTTGGTGTGTTTCTCACAGGTAAAAACTCTGGAAGATCTGCAGGAGCTTATCTTGCTTGAGCAATTCAAAAGTACCTTGCCTGACTGGGTTGTTACCTACATTAATGAGCAGAAAGTAAACAGAGTTTCAGAGGCAGCTAAGCTGGCAGATGAGTTTACTCTGACCCATAAAGTGTTTTTTGGCGACAGCCGTGGTCTTGGAGATGCGGGATACAAAGAGAGTTTTGCGGAGGCTCACTTCAGTAAAGGTGTTTCAGAAGGAAAAGATACGTTTCCAGTTAGGATTGACTGTGGGATTTGGGGTAAGTTTGACCCCAATCGTGTCTGTAATTACTGTTTTAATAAAGGACAGTGGAGAAACGATTGTCCTGAGTGGAAGAGAAAGTCCAGGCCTGGGGCTGTGTCGGCAAGTTGGTCAAGGACAGGTTAAGCCAGTGAGGGCAAAGGTGCTGGCAATTGACCGGTTCCCTGTTCCAACAACCAGAAAAGAACTCTCTCGTTTCCTGGGCATGGTGGGGTACTATCGTGGGTTCTGTCAGAATTTCTCTACGGTGGTTGCGCCCCTCACCTCTCTTCTCAGTCAACAGGCTTTTGAGGCTGCGAAAACTGTGTTGTGCTCTGCTCCTGTCCTAGCAGCTCCACAGATGGACCAGCCCTTCATTCTTCATGTGGATGCTAGTAAGGTTAGGGTTACTGCTGACACTACTGACAGTCTTATTCTTACGTATACAATTCCTCAGAGGTATTTTTCGTTAACCTGTTAAATAAACTTATGTTTGGCATTTAACTCTGTGTGGCCTCCCTATTTGTTTCTAGCCTTAAGGAAGGTTGTAACACATGGAACCTTAATGAACCATACTTGTACCTGAATGTAAAATTTGTCTTTAGTTGTTTCAATGTTCAAGCTTGAGTGTGCGTGTTTATTAACTTTATGAGTGCCTTATGAGTGTATTGAAGTAGCGCACCTCAATAACAAACTCCCACCACCGCTTACCGTAATGTTCTCCTTGTAGTTATTGAAGTAGCCTAGCTGAAAAACACACATTTCTACCTGTCACGGCTGTCGCCTCTCAGGTCCTGTGTATCCTGTTATGTAAATAAGCTGTGTGGTTGCTTCAACGTGAGTGGCTACCAACTCCTGGTTCCGCCCCCGGAGATACTGATTGGAGCGCGCCAACCTCCAATACCCGTGCCATCCCAGCGCACACCTGCCAGAGATGACGCTGCAAAGCCTGGGGACAGCTATCACTCAGGAGGCTCTGTTGCAATCAGACGCCTCACACATCTTGCTCCTGTGTGGACAAGTCAAACTTAAGCTAGGAGATTGTATTTGACTCTTCTGAACTGTGTTTAGTGTTGTGTGTTAGGGGTGTTTAGTTATGTGTTTAGAGTAGCGTGTGGTGATATGTGTTTAGCGTAGCGTGTTCTGTTATGTGTTTAGAGTAGCGTGTTTTGTTTCCCCTTTGTTAGCTGCGTTTACCTGCAGCCTCCTTACAATTAGTGTTGACTGGAAGTGATCTCAGGTGTGTCAACTAGGCTCATTTTTAGAGTCCTCTTTCTGTTTCTAGCAGTACAGATGTAGCACCTCATTTCAGACTCCAGCTTACAGCTTCCTGCCTACGACCTGCCAAAGACCAGTATAGAGGAATGTTAAGCCCTCCCACTATTTTCCAAGAGGGCGTTGCCAGATTTTCAATTTCAGGTTTTAACCAGGAGATGGCGCTTCATTCACAAATACAGAAAGACAAGTTTCATGGACTTTCAGTTGTGTTTTGAAGAGCATTTGAACACATCAATATTTTCAACTAAAGTATATCTAATAGGGATCGACCGATATGGCTTTTTCAAGGCCGATACCGATTATTAGTAATCAAGGAGACCGATAACCGATATTTGGAACCGATATACATTTGCAGTAAAATCAGAAAATCTTGGTGTCAAAATGTAGAATCACACAAACACAACGTCTTTGAAATGCATTTAAGCATATATTATGTTTAATGAACTGTTAAACATCTTACAACTTTTTTTAGTGCTCCCATAGATCTGCAATGAGTTAGAGAGAGACAGAGTTAAAAGTGGGGCTGCAGGCTGACATGCTTAACTAATAATAATTTATTANGTTGGTGTTCGACAACACTTGTGAGGGACTGACTTTAATCCATGGTACAGGAAATAGGTCGTGGCCTTTATAGGGCTGCCGCTAGGCTGTGACCATTGTTGGAAGGAAATTCGACCTTGATGTATCCCCCCGGTGTGTCTCAATTTTACGGTTAATGACGGTAATTTTCCTGTTCGTTTCGTCCCTCGTGTCGCGTCCGTCTTCTCCCCTGCCCAGTCTAGTGTTCCGGTTCTAGTCACAGTCTGTTCCAAGAAGCAACACCTTAAACAAGGACATTGGTACTATGTTACCTCGTCCACGGTAGGTAGAGATTGTGATCCGAAATGCATGACTCCAACGGAACGTCATCCGAACCTTGTCCATTACTCCTACTAAACACGGGACGCTCGACGAGTGCCATATCGAAAAAGGCCACCTCCACTGTCGGAGTATCCAACCCGTCTCCCTTCACCTATGTCCATCCGTGGTGCACCAGGACCTTGAGACAGCCTAGTTGTACTACCGTGGTAGTTTCGCGTCCCTCGTGTCGTCCGTCTACCTCCTAATGGCAGACTGTGTCTTCCACAAGTACAGTTACTATAGCGACCGAATATTAGTTACGTGTCGCTGTCTCAGTAATCCAGACCGTCTGACAACCGAACATCCACGTCGGATCTTACAACATTATGCAGTACGCACGTTATAAACTCAGAAAATAAAGCAGCATTCGGTGCCAGAGCAATACGACATAGCGCATCTCTCCAAGTCTTAGTTCTGTCTACTGTCTCGGTGGAGTTTCGTCTTAGTGCCGACGACATGTCGCGACACTCAAAGCACTTGAAAGATGTAATCAACACCTGCTATGGACATTCTTATGAAGGTAGACACAAAGTCTCGTATCGTCGAGGTCGCCCGTACAACAACACGAGGAACATAATTAAATACAAATATGGAAACGAGTGTGCTCAGTAGAGTGTACGACGCGTACAACAGCACACAGTATTGTGTTTTTGAAGTCTTACATAACAGTAAATATGACAAATGTAAACCTTGAAACGGATGTGTAGGACACCTAAGCTGCCATAGATTTTGTGGCACTGTTGCTCGGCGAACAACAGACAGACCACGATGTACTCCCTATGTCACTTTTGTTAGTCACACAGCGCTCGAAGCTGGCGCTCACGACACATTGAGGCCGAGGCTATGGTATGTTCGTGTCGCTACGCAACGGCGATGGTTGCGAATTTCTGTTATAGTGACACTTCACCACGAAGGCAGTGCTATGCGGCTGCTTTGACGTAACACAACTCGTTTCGAATCGAAGAGAGCGCTACACGAGCCGACCACCGAACTAGATCGGTTAGTTGGCCGCATGACACACAGACCCGCCCTCTAAGTACACTAACCCACAACCAGCTCAAAGACTGCGAGGGGGAGGGTCTTGATCTTACTCTATGTTTAAGTAACTGGCTTTACTCACAGTTGTGTTTCTGTCCAAGGCAAGCTATGTTTTCCGGTATTGCTGTTTTGTGTTAAAGGCTGTCAAATGTTTGGAACCCTTATTCCTGTTAGGTATAAGCAATGAGAGACACAAGCTGTCTCCATTGAACCTTTTTTTGTTTTAGTTTGTTATTTTTGTGTAGTAAGTGGCTAGAGCATTTGCTCGGGTGCACTCCATGACTGCTTAGGTGATTTTCAATTGCTGAGAATTAACCGGGTCACTGGGCTTTTGTGCTTAAAATCCTCCCACAATTTTACACGAAGACTAGGGTTGAGTGAGTCAGTAAGCATTTGGTAAGGTAGTTAGCCAGAGGAGTGGGGTTTCAATATGTAAAGCTGTCTTTCACTATCAGTTACTGCTGGAAAAACCTTGCCTTGGTCGGCAAACAGTTAAATGGCTTCTATTGAAGATTTTGTTGAGTCCCCAAATGAGGATTTGTTGGGTACTTATAAAAAAGATCAGCTTTTGAGAGTGGCTGACCATTACGGTCTTGATCTTCCCAAAAAGTTGATAAAGAGGAGTTGTTGGTAGAAATAAAGGCACAGTTAGTGGAAAAAAGTGTTTTGTCTGTCTTTCTGGGGCCTGCCTCCCAACAGTCAATTGAGTCAGGTAATGTTTCAGGTGTGGTTCCAGTCCTGTCTGGACTTGGGGTTGGACTATCATTTAAGGAACAGAAAGAGCTTCTAATGCTACACTTGGAACGTGATGTGGAGGTAGAAAAGTTGAGACAAAATGCCCGTCTTCAGGAAGCGGAGATGGCTCAAGTTCAGGTTAGACAAAAACTAGACTTGGAGCGCTATAGATTGGAGCTGATGAGTGAAGGTAAGCTTCCATCTGAGACTAGGAGAGCTGCAGAGACTGTAGGTCAGGTTCCTGTAAATCAAGCATTTGATGTTGCCGTTAATTTGAGGATAGTTCCGAGGTTCAACGAAAAGGACCCAGACATTTTCTTTGTGTTATTTGAGCGTCTAGCAGAGGCACGAGACTGGTCTGATGTTGAGCGCACCCTTCTGCTTCAGTTTGTCTTCACTGGAAAGGCCCAGGGGGCTTTCGCTGCCTTGGCTGCTGAAGACAGTAGAAATTACCAGTTGGTGAAAGCTGCTGTACTTCGGGCATTTGAGTTAGTACCTGAAGCATATCGACAGCGCTTTAGGTTACTCAGAAAAGAGAAGCAGTCACACATGGAGTTTGTTCGTGATTTAACCACTAGTTTCAACCGTTGGTGTGTTTCATCACAGGTAAAAACTCTGGAAGATCTGCAGGAGCTTATCTTGCTTGAGCAATTCAAAAGTACCTTGCCTGACCGTGTTGTTACCTACATTAATGAGCAGAAAGTAAACAGAGTTTCAGAGGCAGCCAAGCTGGCAGATGAGTTTACTCTGACCCATAAAGTGTTTTTTGGTGACAGCCGTGGTCGTGGAGATGCGGGATACAAAGAGAGTAGTGCGGTGGCTCACTTCAGTAAAGGTGTTTCAGAAGGAAAAGATAAGTTTCCAGTTAGGATTGACCGTGGGAATCGGGGTAAGTTTGACCCCAATCGTATCTGTAATTACTGTTTTAATAAATGACACTAGAGAAACGATTGTCCTGAGTGGAAGAGAAAGTCCAGGCCTGGGGCTGTGTCGGCAAAAGCGTTTGGGACTGTGGCATCGCTAAGTGCAGTGGAAAGGGAAAGTGTCATTGCGGCTGTGCGGAAACACACTCAGTCCTCTTTATCTGAGTCGGTAATTCAAGCTCAAGTCAGTGAACATGAGGAGATAGACCCTGGTTATAAAGCTTTTGTGTCTGATGGTTTTGTTTCACTGGTCGGGAGCAAAGAGAAGGTACCGGTAAAGATATTAAGGGACTCAGGGGCGTTGGACTCGTTTATTGTTGGTTCTGTGTTACCTTTCTCTCCTAAAACAGACACCGGTTCCAGTGAGGTCCGGGGGATAGAGTTAACCGTCTTCTCTGCTCCACAGCATAAACTGACCAATAACATGACTGGTGAATGTCACTGTTTAAAGAAAGAAGAGTTTTCCGGAACAAGAGAGTAGCTTGTAGTTAGTGTAAAACACATGTGACAAAGGTAGTCAATGTTCAATCTACAGAAATGGTATACAGTCATTTGTTTTAAAAACGTTACAGGCGGCTGATCTTCTCCAGGCTGCTTCCTTTAGAGCCTATTTTTGTTAACTTTGAACACAAGACAGGCAATCATGTACAGATGAATGATGTTTGCTTTCCACATGTTGCAGCCTCAGAGACTCAACACACATAGTCAATAGTTAACTGAGAGAGCTACCGGACCTGAAAGCACCACTGCTGATTTTGTAACAGAAATAGCTTACTCTGCTCAAATATTAATGGGTCTGAGCCACTGAGTGAAGGGCTTTTTACTTCAATTTATTGTTTTAGGTAGACAAGAGACAAATGGATTTCCCAGAAATATTAAATTATACGTTATGTGATCAATATTGTTTTTCAAAACTATATTAAAAGAAAGCATATGTTTCCGTTTTTACTGAATACATCTAACAGACAATTTAAAGATATCAGAGTAACTGGATTAAATGCATTGACCAGACACAATGAGGTCATGTGAAGCCAGCAAAAAACTTTTAATACATGTTTTTATTAAATCAGAGAGTGAATGCCTCACTCGACTCTGCAGCCACGTTATTGCTCCAGTATAACACAGAGACTGTCAGAGTGTGCATGGTTTAATACCGAGAGCTCTCCGAAATGGATTGATATTGTTGTTCTCATTTGGCTTCTTGAGATGGTTTTTCTGAGGACTTGGTATTGGCCACATTAATAATAAAGCAACAGAGTGATGATCCATCTTTCACAATTTTAGTTCAGCAAAGCAATCAGCACAGTACCACAGCATTGTGATGATTCATTCATGAGAGAACTTGGAGAAACAGCAGGAAAAAGATTTGTAAAGAGACACAATTTCATTTTCCACCCTTCACTGCTTTTCGTCAATAATTCATGCTAATGTTTATTCATACTAACAAGTGGGAAATTAAGTCTAAGGAACCTTTACTGACACATGGTACCTCATAAATATCATCGGGTAAGGCTCTGTTGTGATTGGTCAACCGCTTAGAGATGTCCCGCCCCTTAGACTATCACGTACAACGTGTTGGAGCACTAGCCAATAGAAGCACAAGTGTTACATAGTGATGTCACAATGTCGCAGAAGTAAACAAAGGAGTCCAATCGAGAGAAACTCCCTCTGCAGGGAACTTTTGAATTGTAGCCTTTGCAGCCCATGTACATGCACAAAAACCTATATAACACACTACAGGAAAGGGAAAACCCCCAAAAGTATAAAAAGGGGCCTCTTTAAGAATTTCTTCGATCATTATGTTATTAAATATGTTACGGTTTCATGTGGTCCTACTACATGCTATGGAAATGGGCCAGCGTTAACTAAAGTGCATAACCCAAATTCTCAGTTTTGTAGTGACAGCTCAGTCACTACAAAACTGCTATGAACAAATGTGTTCAAATATGGCAGCTCCTTTGTTATTCAGCTACAGATATTTATTTGTGGTATAAACCGCATACACCATTGCATTTCCAGGCTGACCATTGATTGTCTTTTAAACACAAGATTATGGAGTAGATTGTAAACTACTTAGAGAAGCAGAAATACTATACAAATGTAAATAAAATAGCTTTGTGAATGGGGAAAATGTAACTCTACAGTTACACGGACACAGATAAGTTGGTTGACATGTCTCTAGTGGTCAACGTGTCACTTTTAACAGTTGTGATGTGATCAAACAGCCAAATCAGCCCTTGAGCAATAACAGCAGTGCATTGTGGGAATGTGTTGAGACTTGTCCACCAGCAGCAGTGGGGGTTAGAGTTTACAATAGACCGGGCGTTACTGCTCCGGGACAAAAGTCAGCCAGAGATGAAGCTGTGCTGGAACTGTCCAGCCAGAGGTCAGAGAGGTCACAATTGTAGTGAAGCCAGTGTGTCTGTATGTGTTATAAAGAACAGGCTGTGAAATGTAAGCCAAATCTAAAATATCATTATGGCGTTGCCTACATGAATACAGGCATGCATGGTGTTATGCAGTATAGTAAGTGGCTCTTTAATTATATATATATATATATATATATAATGTAAGAAACTGGTCCGACTGCACATGGCAAATACTGTGAACACCATTCAGAGGTTACCTGAAGGAAAACATGTTTACATATGACATTAAGGTGGATTGTACTTACTCTTGTGTACATTTGTGTATGTTTTAAAGATTTTTAAGTCTTTGCAGTTGTATTCACAGATTATCAAATCTAAGCCTCTAAAAGTATTGATGAGTTTCCTGTCACATTTAAAAGATAAATACATGTCTTCCAGTGGAGTTAATTTCTCTTCAATTCCAGATTTAGTATTTCAACTCATCATACTGGCAATATTTCATTTACAAATAAATAAAATCCACGTACCTGTATTAGTATTCATCGTCCCGGTTGGCCTAAATTTGAGCTTGACAATTAATTATTTGACATAGAAACAGCAGTTGACCAGAGTAATTATATATACTATATAGTAATAAATATCATCTCACTCAACATCCATTTACTTATACAAATACAAACTAAATATACAAATTAAAACAGTTCATAGCTGTCAGTGTTCTAGATTGAGCTGCAAATCAACTATAAAGCTCAATAATTATTTTGTCAATAACTGCACATCCTGGTTAAGAGTAATTCATGTAAACAAATCGTATAAATGTATATTTCTTGCATTGTAATATCTGTGTGTATATCTCTAATTGGATACTGAGAAACCAAATATGAATAAAAAACACAGTTTTTGTCTAAGCCAGAGAATTAAAGAATTGACAAATTAAAAAAACTTGATTTAATGACTGAGATGTTAGAGGAATTGCCACAATGGTGTACAAGGTAAAAATGCCATTATCTTATAACATATATTTATTTCCCACTATTACTTATCAGAGCAATGAGATGCTCAGATATGACTATCCACTACAGTATTAGATACTCTTTCAGCTTAAACATGAATAATAAACCCCAGTGATATGTTTCAGTTTTTTTACAGAGAGCAAAGAAAAGATACCCTATTTAGGAAAATACATTCAGAGCTGAAATCTGGAGGAAAACAAACCCAGAAGTGGTGCAGGGCTCCTTTAAAGTTTTCTCACAGTGATTCCACATCAGGAAAAATGAAAGCGATCTTTCAGTCTTTTTTAAAACAGTTGCAAAATTACAATTGTGAATTCAAGAACTCGATTTTATTTTATTTTTTCTTTGACTGTATTTTTAAAATAAATATAAAAATTAAGAACTGGTACATGGCATCAGTTACAGACATGGCTTACACAATAGCTGCTATGAAACAGATTAATTATTCACCAATTATCCAGTCATTAAAAAAAAACGAAAAACAGAAAAACATATGCAGCTCAACGAAACACAGCGAGGATCATGATATCGGCATTCATTTAGATCGCGCCCATTCAAGCAAACATACATTAAAACACCACAGCCATCTCCACTTACAGTAGTTTAAATATTGGAAGAAAAAAAACAATCACCAAGCATAAAAAATAAAATGTAGCGTTATCGTACAATCACACAGGGTGTCTGCTCCTGCCCTGCAACAACTTTCAAACATCAGGCAGCCACATCATTCAGTCAAGACAGGCACAGACAACCTTTTTATTTTTCAGCTACAAACAGCATAGAAAAGCTAAAAATTACAATAAACTTGCATAGCTGTGAAGCGTACAAAAGAAACAGGGTAAAAGTCAACAGGTGCAAAGAGTTTAACTTTGTATTACAGCTGGGTGAGAGTCACGGTCTGAGTGTGTGTGCATGAACAGAAAATATGTGCACCGTGTGAGGAACAGACAGAAAGGAAACATAAAGTAGAGGTGTAAATCCCCCCTGTGCAGTGAGTGAGACTGGGCAGAGGTGCGGTGGTTTGAAGATGGGGTTAGTGCGTTTGTACAGTAATGCATGTGGTCCACGAGGGGGTGAAAGTGACTCCGTGGGGAAAGTCTCAAAGTGAGCCCTGGTGAGGCTGGGAGTTTTTCATGTTCTTCATCTCCAGCTCCAGCTGTGTGACGCGTACGTCTCTCTGGTTGAGAAGCTCCCGCAACCGTCTGATCTCCTCCTGCTGCTTGTGGAACTTCAGACGCAGCTGTGGACAAAACACACGCACATTATATTGGAATATATCTACTTTTATATGGAGGACTGAAGCTGCCATTAAAAAAAATAGTATAAATATGAAGAAACAAACTTAGAATTAAAAGCCTTAATTATCAAATAAATGTGCAGGTTTATTTGATAATGAATAGCGTGTTAAAGGTCACATGTCATGGCCATTTCTACAGATCATAATTCCATTGTTGAGGTCTACTAAAATAAATGTATATTGTGCAATTTTCCAAACTCAAAAGAGATTCCCAAGAGAAATCCCCAACGAGGCGTTCTGCGGCAGCATAGACAGGTCTTTTCTGTGTTAGAGTTTTACTCGCTACAGGGTGTACTTTGAAGGTTTGTGACTCTGCAGACCGTTTATATGCATAAAAAGCTACTGAACACACAAGGGGATGGGTAATAACCAGAAAAGCATGACATGGGACCTTATATGGGCAAAAATATACCAAAAATCCAATAAAAAATAAATAAGGATAAATACAGAACAAAAATAAATATGGACTGAAACATATACATTACACACTACTAATACTTTCTGACTCCCCAAACCTGTCAGTGGCATTGATTACTGTTGAAAAATATATAGTTTAAAATGTAAGGGAAGGAAAAAGGTTGATTCCTTAAACGGCTGGGTACTCAAACAGTATGATATTGTAATAAAACTACATATCTGCTGTACATGTATATGTTTGTGCGCTGAGGAATAAGATAAAGATTTCAGTTTAATCCCTAAGTAGGATTACTTGAATATTGATTTTGGCATTTTCATGGGATTTACTGTCAATAATAAAAATATAGAGCATCCGCAGCCTTATCCTTAAGCTTTTTGAGCAGCAGCTGGGACTTACTGGACCTTTTTTAGACAAGGTTTTGCCTTTCAGGCTACACAGAGACCAATGCCCTGCTCCAATTGGTGGAAACTGTTTACACAGCCTGACAGGACTCAGAAAACGACACCGCCTCGTTTGCATGATGAGAGGGGAGAATTATATAATTCATACTTTAAAGGTGGGGTATGTAATTTATTTCAGAAACACTTTTTGTTATATTGTTATATTCCATGGAATGCTCTTAACATCCTGATAGCAATGAATATATTAAATGCTTTCACAATAAATACATTAAAAAATGTCAACTGTGGAAGCCGTAGCGCTGTAAAAAGCACGACCAATAATTTTAGCCGGCCCGGCTAAAATAACTGGATGGCCTACCTGCCTGTCAGCTAGGGGTGCATACCGGTTCCCGGTATTACCGAAATACCGGTTACTGGTGGCTATGGTATACCGTACCGAAATCAGATCAGGTTTTCGATACTTTATTATTTTTATTTTTTTATTATTATATAAAAGTGAGGCGCAATATCCTTAAACTCGCGCCCAAACCGTCGGAATTACGATGTCAATTTCGCCGTGAAACTCCGCAAACGAGTCACTTTAGAAAATCTAAAGTGTGGCTGCATATGACTTCCAGTCTGAATGGTGGGGTCTGTAACCACTGCCAGTCTGAATGGTGGGGTCTGTAACCACTGTAAGAAGTTTATTTCTGGGAAAGGTGGCAACACATCCAACCTCCAACCAATGCTGTCTCGTATGGCAACCAAGTACCTTTGTGTTCAGGGAAGCAGCGTGCTAAGCGAGAGAGGGTTCAGTTCAGTAGGTGATATCCTACACTGTGAAAGGGCCCGTTTGGATCAAGAGAGAGCAGATATGCTCATCTTCTTGAAGATGAATGCACATAACTGAACTGTGATGGGATTAGTTTTCTTTCATCAGGCAAATGTTGATTTTAATGATGCTATTTGTTTTATGTGCAATGCCGAGATCTCATGATCCTTTATGTGTTCTCTGGTCAGTCGAATCTCAGGTTGAATATTGATTATACTGGTGCCATATTCTTTTTCCATTGACAAGGTGTGCTATTCATGCCTGATGGTTGTTATAAATGATATTGCAGAATCAGTTTCCTTCATAGATAACGTGTTTTTCATTGTTTGTTCAGTACTAAAAAGGTCCAAGTCCCACAATTGAATTTAATATTCATTTGACATGTTAACTACATCATAAAGCGCTTCATGGGAGTAATTGCGGGATGATTCAATTTTTCCCTTATGCAACATGAAAGTATCACGATATGTATCGGTTGAGTATCGGTATCGTTCAGTGGTATCAGTATCGTAAAAAAGTCAACGATATGCAACCCTACTGTCAGCCTTCCATCAGTGCACAAACTTATCTCGTGCCCTCATTGGTCATGTGCGCGTTCGTGTGTGTTGGAGGAGGGGCTCTGTAAGGAAGTGGCAGATTTTTTCCAGTTGTGTATTTTCAAATTTGAGCGCACTCGAGCTGGTTTCTCCAAAATGACCGACCCCACCTTTAACTGATGATGATTTTGCTCATATTTTACACAACTTACTGATGAACTCATCATCATTCAAAGTGATGTCTCCGTTTGATTAATTATTTGGTTTGAATGTCCTGTCATGTATAATTATTTTGTTCCATTATAACGTTGTGGTTAGATGCCTCTAAAGAAAACCTTTCAGGATTCAGGAGGATGGATTGACAATGCAAAAGTGTAGACTCATCTCTAATTCTTCTATTGGTCTTTTGGAAAGCACACAACGTCTCTGCCTTTGCAAACTAAATAATTTCAAAAACAGTAGGATTTAAACTCAAAATCCCCCCCCGTACCTCATTCTCGTTCTTGGGTGGAGAGCAGAGTCCATAGTCTTCTCCGTTGCTGACGGGCGTCCAGCTCCTCTCCTCCTCTGTGTTGCCGCCGTCCCCCTTTCCCTCTTTGGTCTCCAGTTTGTCCTGAATGTAGGCCAGCTGCAGCATGCCTGGTCTGCTGTGAGAGCGCCGCGTGTCCAGTGTGTTTCCCAGCCCCTTACCCATCTCCGAGTACGACTCTGCTATTTGACTTCCAGGCTTCAGAGACATCAGCACCGGACCTAGAAGGCAAAGAGAGATGGAGGAGGAAGAGAGGAGGAAGATGAGCTGAATGATGGTGAAATAACGTTTAGAATATTTCTTCTAACAAATCACACTGAATAAACTGATTAAACTACAGGAGAGTAAGACCAATCTCCCGTACTTTGACCAGCTCTAATACTAGATTTGCTGTACTTTTGCTTTAAATGCCAAAGTAAAGGATCGTACTACTTCTCCCACCACTATAAGGAAGAACCATTATTAAATGTTTAAGCGCTTTGAGCACCAGGAAAAGCGCTTTATAAATCACATGTATTGTTATTATTATTATTATTAAGTACCAAAGGACTATAAACAGTNTCATACACACACACACACACACACACACACACACACACACACACACACACACACACACACACACACACACACACACACACACACACACACACACACACACTAAGTCTGACCTTTATCGATGCCGCTGAGCCACTCCTCTGCAGACAGAGCCGGCCTGTTGCCAGCAGTCATCGGATAGATGTCATCTTGGTATGACTCCGACTACAAACACACACACATTCAGATTAGCTCTCCGTATTCTATTTAATTCAAAATTGAGTATTTATTTTGTATATCTCCCTGGTGTTTGTGGGAGACGCTGTGCTCTCACCCTGCGGGGGACGATCATGGAGAGAGGCTCGATGAGACTCTTGGTTGTCACCAGTTTGTAGAACCTGAAAACTTCACAGGAGCTCACGTCCAGACCTCTCTTAGGCATCACGCCTGAAGGAAGACACACAGACACTTTTACTTTTAGAGCTGCACAACTGAGCTTTAATATATGTATAGTATATCTTGTTATATTCAGTTGACAGGTATTAACTGAACACTAAAATGGATATTTGGTAAAAGGTGTGATAAAAACCAAGACAAAACATAACTGCGGTAAAAAAAACATATACTGTAAATACATTATGGCTTGACAAGAATGAATGTAATGCTCATTTTGAAAATGCAAAAGGCAAAAAAGTTTTGCAAGTATACATGTATGTTAGTATTGAGATGGAAAAATTAAATATGGCAACGTGGGACCCACCCGTGCACAGGCCAAGGGGCCGTGTGCAGAACAGAAATGATAGGCTTTTAACACCCACTCAACTTAATAACAGTAATGACTTTATTAAGGACACACACAATAGAAAAAGGTCCATAGCGTTTTAATCCTTAGACCCTTATAATGAATCTGGCATGCGTTTCTTTAGGATTTATTACATTTCTGCTGCTTTCAAGTTTTTTTATTGTCATACACACAACAATTACAGTTATGCCATCGTTGGGGATGAAAGTCTTAGATCTCTGGCACCCTGGAACAATGCTCATTAAGTTTGTATAAAAATGAAAAAGGCAAGTAGAAAAAGGAAAGAAAGAGGTAGAGAATCTAAGACTTTAAACAAGTTCAAAGGGGAAACCCATATTTGTAAAGCTTCACTTAAAACGACATTATTTTTACCACAGAGCTTTCATCCTGAATATCATCTTAACGTCTGAAACATAGGGTATGATATATAGTACTCTAAGACTGTGAAAGGTCTACATTGTGCTTATATCTCTGTTGATTGATATCAAAGAACGGTCGCTGTTTAGTACCATACAAAAATATATTTGCAAAATCCCAAACTAGAGTTCTTTCATTCAAAAATATCTCTTGAGTTTAAAGTCTAAACCTTGAGTGCATGTCTGTCTTCATATCACCTGATCTCTGACTCCGCCCTGATCAGCTGGTTTGGCTATTCAAATATCGCCGGCTTATTTGCACATTAGCTTTGCTTACAGGTGCAAGAGAGTCAAGAGGCCCAGAAGGCATGCATAGTTTCAAAAACAACCACATTTTACACACTATGTATGGACAATTTGACTTCCAACATACTGGGTTTGAGTTTAAATGTATGGCACCTCTCTGTGTATTTATAT
Organism: Notothenia coriiceps; assembly: GCF_000735185.1. Lineage (NCBI taxonomy): Eukaryota > Metazoa > Chordata > Actinopteri > Perciformes > Nototheniidae > Notothenia > Notothenia coriiceps. The sequence continues at coordinate 23,413,493 of NW_011333040.1, read as the reverse complement.
GTGTGTATCTGTGTGTTTCTTACCCATTCCTTTCTGAGGTTGGTGTGAGCGGTACTCTGTTAGGTAGTGGATGTAAGGTTTTTCCGAGCCGATCTCATAGTACCTCATATTTCCGTCACCCTGACAGAGACAAGAGGAGTCTTTATAACAATGTGATTAAAAGTAATTTGTGTATTAACACTTTGTAGTTGCTGTCAGAGACCCACCTTTCCAGCAAGGTAGAGCATGTGAGTGTCGGGGTCGTAGAAAGGAAAAAGGACTCCTGAAGAACCATCCAGGTTCTCCTCTAGCAAAGGCACAGACAAATCATCCTGAAAACAAACATAACATAAAAAAATGAAGCACCAGCAACATGGACAACATTCCCTAATATTAAAACACTCATTTAAATCCACTTCTACATAAGAACACTCTACAGCGCTGAATTAAAAAGCCTGAGTGCTCAATCCCTAATCCGTGCGTCAGCTTTAATCTTCCACCCACGATACACTCTCTCAAAACACAGCGAAATCCACATGTTTCTCCACTAGATGGCAGAGATGTGTTTGTGAGAGAGTTCATTTTCAGTATTGTTTTAGCCATGAGATTACACATTAGGATGAACCGATGCTAAATGTTTTTGTTTCTACAGTGAGAGAATTTGATTCACACAGATGAGCCATGAGTTGGTAAGGTACATTTCCCAAAGATTATTAGGTCAAAAATATTCAACTTTCCTCACGTTTTTTTGTCTGAACGGTTTAATATGTAACTTTTACACTTTGAAAGGTGTAAAAACCAACTGGACCTATGATATGCATTTTATTAAATGTTGTTCTTACATTGTCCCAAAGGTTTCCAGCAATTTTCAAACCTTTTAATAACGACTGCAGTTCGTTTCCTGTGCGCAACATTGTGGAAAAAACAATACACTTTTTATTTATCTTTGTCATTGTTGTTTTATTGACTAAACGGGTAACCACTGAATTTAGAAAGACAATTGGCAAATTAAATTGATGATGTAAATATATATATCTTTTAAAGTTTAGCGCAGCCCAACCTCTTTGTGGTGAAAAAAAACCTTTTATATATTAAAATAAATATTTTGGAGATTAATAAAAAGAACAGGAAACACAGTCAGTAAGTAATGAATGTAAACAACCCTACTTTGACTGCAAGTTATTGAATTGTTGTGAACAAATATATATAAAAAAAACCCTGGGATACTCAGAAGAACTCTTTTTAGCAACTCTTTTTAGCCCAAGAAGGTTGAAACATTAACTAAGAAAATAAAATAACTACCATATCTAGTTCATTCTTGAGGATGGGAACAGCATGTGTGACAAAATGATCTAAACTCAAAGGTCCACAGAGTGTCAGATCATCATCGTCGGTGATTCAGGTGTCGCCACACAACCTGAGTGTTGAACTACAGTCAACTGATGATAAGTGATTGTAGGTGTCATCACATGGCATTAACTCCACATATTGAAACCTGATCCAGCTTACAATTAGCTAATTAAGACCCAATAATGCATACGAGTGCCTTGTAAAAGCATAAATGGACCTGAAATGAGAGGATTTGTCAGAAAACACTTCCTGTAGCTCTCACCTGATCCCAAAGAGCAAACTGTCGGTCGTTCCAGCGAGAAGTTCCCGATGTGAAGAGCATCTTCAGGTTTCCCAGGAACAGCACCTTGCTGGCTTTGTGCGTCTTACAGTTGGCTTCCTGCAAACACAACATACATCAAACAACTCGTACTATGTGTAAACTCCTGCATTTCCCCTCGGGCATTAATAAAGATCCATCTTATCTTAAACATTTGGTATAAACAGGTTTTCTTAAAGTGGACCTATCATGCTATATTTGAATAATATAGTGTAGGACCATACCTATATAAGGCATATTTATACTTTTTATTTTTCATAATAACAAACAGATCATGCGTTTTAGCCATTCCTCATTTCGCTCAATTTAACACTGTCTTTGCATGGGCTGATTCAGTGAGAACAGCACCATCTACAGGCCTGGCTTATGCTGTCGGTGCCTGTAACCGGCAAGCTTTCGCGACCTCTG